>NC_057742.1:41729511-41759328 GCF_004010195.1 Chiloscyllium plagiosum
GTTTGCACATTCTCCCCGTGTCTGTGTGGGGTTTGCACATTCTCCCCGTGTCTATTGGAGTTTGCACATTCTCCCCGTGTCTGTTGGTGTTTGCACATTCTCCCCGTGTCTGTTGGTGTTTGCACATTCTCCCCGTGTCTGTTGGTGTTTGCACATTCTCCCCGTGTCTGTTGGTGTTTGCACATTCTCCCCGTGTCTGTTGGTGTTTGCACATTCTCCCCGTGTCTGTTGGTGTTTGCACATTCTCCCCGTGTCTGTTGGTGTTTGCACATTCTCCCCGTGTCTGTTGGTGTTTGCACATTCTCCCCGTGTCTGTTGGTGTTTGCACATTCTCCCCGTGTCTGTTGGTGTTTGCACATTCTCCCCGTGTCTGTTGGTGTTTGCACATTCTCCCCGTGTCTGTTGGTGTTTGCACATTCTCCCCGTGTCTGTGTTGGTTTCCTCCGGGTGCTCCGATTCCCTTCCACAATAGGGTCCAGGAATGTTCAGTCTAGGTGGACTAGCCACGGGCACTGTGGGGTTATGGGGATGGCGTAGGTCTGGGTGGGATGCTCTTGAGAGTTTGCACATTCTCCCCGTGTCTGTGTTGGTTTCCTCCGGGTGCTCCGATTCCCTTCCACAATAGGGTCCAGGAATGTTCAGTCTAGGTGGACTAGCCACGGGCACTGTGGGGTTATGGGGATGGCGTAGGTCTGGGTGGGATGCTCTTGAGAGGGTCAGTGGAGACTGGATGGGCTGAATAGCCTGCTTCCACAGTGTAAGGATGTTATGATTCTAACTCCTTTTGAGGTCGTGTTGTGGGGTGTTTTGCATTCACTCCAGCAGACACATGAGGTCTCTGTTTAATGTCCCAGCTAAAACACAACACCTCCCAGAGCGCAGCATTCCCTCTGGACTACACCAGCCCCGAGTGCTCAAGCTAATTAACCAGCCAGCTGGTACTCTGAGGAGAATGGTGCCCGCTTCTGTGGCCTCTCCATGTAATTAAAGTCCCTCAGAATTCCGGTACCATTTTGCTAAACCTTCTCTGTACATACTGTTGTTTCTTCTCTCCCTTTCCTTTCTGCTTAGCCCAGGGAATTCCAACAGCTACTGACTGGACCTATTCCAGACTTGGCCCAGGATTCAGTTCCCAGTGCTGTTGGTGTTCCCACACATAGCTTCTCCCTGAAACTTGCAGCTAATGGTGTTTCGAAGCCTGTGACAGACACAGCTTCCCATCACCATCTGCTCTCTGGTGTTGCAGTAGATCACGTCCCTTGGAGTTAGATGTATTCCGTGCACGTTGGCAGTCAATGCTCGATTGCACACGCTACAGAACAAAAAAAGCCACAACAGAATGTGTCGAGCACAGTTTCACGCTGACTAATTGATATTTATTACCTTGTTTCCATATGTTTCCACTGCACTTTGAGATTTGGTGTGACTGAATGATGTCAGCACAGACTGTGGATCACTCAGGGGGAGAGTTTGAGGGGGATCGGGGATCTGACAGTACAATCGCGACGCAGAGCGTCGAAACAAGCTGAGCATCAGAGTACATTGCTGCGTAGGTGAGGAGAGGCTGGGGACATGCTCTGCACTCACATCCAAATCTAAAATCATGGAGCCAGTTGCAAGCGCAGTGCCCCGTGTACATTTCTCTTGCTCAGGGCTGAGTGGGGAGCTGTCACGCTGCTAATGGCTTCGGAACAAGCCACCTTTACAAAGGAAAACATCCTCTTCGTCAGCTTAGAAGGGTGACCTCTGACCGTTAAACGTTTCTTCTTTCAGAGGGTCATGACGGTAGAGGAGGCCGGATCATTGCATGTTCCAGAAACTGAGCTCTGAGCGATTCCTGGCAGGGAAGGATGTCATGGTGGTGGAGGATGGACATGATGGTGGAGTTGGGTCCACAATCAGATCAGCCAAGGCCTTACTGAGGGGCTGAATGGCCTACTGCTGCTTCTTAGTCTGACATGATTCCATCCCTGGCCCCTTGAGGTTGATCAGCTATTCATTGAAACTATAGTTGGTCTGTTTGTAAACCCTGTTTACCCAACTCTGTATCATATTCCTTAATATTTGTCTTTTCTCCCCCATGACCAGGGGTGATTGAGGTAACTGGAAAAGCTGCTTGTGTTTTGCTCCTGAGGCAGGTTGTGAATTTCCAGAGGGTAAAGTGTGAAGGGCATTATGGGACATGAAAAATGGCTGCTTGGACAATCTCCTGCTCTTAATGTTCTGGCGTAGGCACATTGCTCGGCTTTACAGGTTGAGACTCAATCAGGTTATGGAAACACACCTTCTGTGACCATCAGAACCTGAGGACAATGTTGAAAAATGTGAAGTCATCAGGAATAACAGTAAAAAGGGCTATTACTTGAATGCAGAGGGACCTGGGTGCCCTTGTGCATGAGTCACAGAAGGTTGGTCTGCAGGTACAACAAGTAATTAGGAAGGCAAATGGAATATTGTCCTTCATTGCTAAAGGGATTGAGTTTAAAAGCAGGGAGGTTATGTTGCAGCTGTACAAGGTGCTGGTGAGGCCACCCCTGGAGTACTGTGTGCTGTTTTGATCACCTTACTTGAGAAAGGATGTACTGGCACTGGAGGGGGTGCAGAGGGGGGTCACTAGGTTGATTCCGGAGTTGAGAGGGAAGCTGAGGAGACTGGGATTATACTCATTGGAATTCAGAAGAATGTGGGGGGGGGGGGGGCATCTTATAGAAACATATAAAATTATGAAGGGACTAGATAAGATAGAAGGGGAGAGGATGTTTCCACTGGGGGGTGAAACTAGGACAAGAGGGCAGAGCCTCAGAATTAGGGGGAGCAGAGTTAGGACAGAATTGAGAAGGAACGTCTTCACCCAGAGGGTCGTAAATCGATGGAATTCTCTGCCCACTGAGTGTTTAAGGTTTCCTCAGTAAATGTTTTTGAAGCTAAAATAGTTTTTTTTTGAACAGTAAAGGAATTAAGGGTTAGGGTGAGAGGGGCGGGTAAGTGGAGCTGAGTCTATGAAATGATCAGCCATGATCCTGTTGAATGGGGGAGTGGGCTGGAGGGGCTGGACGGCTCCTGGGGTTTGCGTGTTCTTAAGAAAGGGATGTTAACCCTGAGCTCAGAGACAGGAGTGCTACCACACTGCTCACCGCCCCCCCCCCCCGGCATCCATATTCACACCTAGCATCAATATGAGATACTTGCATGTATTGGTATATTGATGTTTGGTAGTTTTCAAAGACAAAAGTTGCAGATTTGCATCAACTTGTGTTTGAGGGAATGTTTGCCAATATTATGATTGAATGGCTGAGTTATGATTTTCTGATTATTCTCTCAATCCATGTGCCTTCAGAAGGCGAATTGGAAATTGAGAGACCCCGTAAAGGGAGTAAGGAAGAGAGTGAGGTCTCCTTACACAGTGAGCATCAGGCATTGTCTCCAAAGCCAGGAGCTAGCAGCTCAGTGCTGCTCATTGATGGTCAGGATTGTACCTCTCATCTCTCGCTGCTAAATGTTCACTGACATTTGGGTCATGCCAGGATATTCATGGTTATTGATTAGTGGCTTGAATAAATATTGTCTAAAGTCATAGTCATTGCTTAACAACTGAGCATTGTATTGGACCATTTCAGGGGTATGGGGAGTTGATTAGTGGAGCGGTCTGTAGTTCAGGGAAGGGGAAAGGGAAAGGCATGATCTCTTCCCTGAAAGACTTTGGTGAACCTGTTAGATTTGGACAACAATCCCACAGCTATCTCTGTCTTCCTTTCTTTGGTTACAAGCCCAGAAATTATTAAATAAATTGAATCCCATAATTTGGACTTTGTAGCTACAAATCCAGGAGCAGAATCATTATAATCCCACAGCTCATGTTAGTATCTATTGCAGTCCAATTACAGGTCGGGGTATTAATCACTCAATCCAGGAGGAACGCTAGACAGGAGGCTATGAGAGCTTAACAATTAAGATGTTACTTCTACGGTAATATTTTAAGATGAGCAGAGTGTTTCTGAGAGTCACTGTTACAGGTATTAAGAGATTTAACTCTGCCTTTCAGTCCAAAGATGTGCAGGTCAGGTGAACTGGTCAAGCTAAATTGCCCGGAGTGTTAGAAGGAAATGGGTTACTCTTCAGAGGGTCGGTGTGGACTTGTTGGGCCGAAGGGCCAGTTTCCACCCTGTAGGGAATCTAATCGGATCCAATCTTTTCTAATTCAGAGGATGTGGGTGTGACTGGCAAGGCCTATTGTCCTTGAGCTGATTGGCCCGGCTGGCTCAGCCATTTCACAATCAACCACATTTCTGTGGGTCTGGAGTTACATATTGGTCAGATCACCTCCTATTCAATTACCAGATAGGCTTCAGTGACAATCTTGTGTCGGAGAGTGTGGTACTGAAAAAGCACAGCAGTTCAGGCAGCATCCGAGGAGCAGGAAAATCGGCATTTTGGGCAAAAGCTCTTCATCGGGAAATCTGATTATGCCTGAAATGGCGATTCTCCTGCTCTTTGGATGCTGCCTGACCTGCTGTGCTTTTCCAGCATCACACTCTCGACTCTGATCTCCAACATCTGCAGTGCACACTTTCTCCTCCTTCAGTGACAGTTTCCAATGGATGACCACGAGAGTGGCTTTCCACGTTTTATTTAATTCAGAATTCCGCATCTGCTGTGGTGAGATGCAAACACATATCCCCAAAACATTAACCTGAGGGTATGGATTTACTAGTGCAGTGACATTACCAAATATGCCACCACCTCCCTCGAATGTAACCATATATTAGAAATAAGGTGTGTTTTTTTCATGTACATAAACTGTCTGGAGCATTCCTAGCTTTTGTCTTAAGGGAAAGCGTATTTACTTCATAGCCACAGCTGCTGTTTTGTTTGTTGCTATCCTGACTGGAAGGTTTAACTTGATGTTTTAAAGCATTTAAGACCAGAAAACAGTGGACTGTGTACCGGAAAGAGGGGAAAGCAGGTGAAGGGTTGGATCTGAGTGTTTATTGCAAGGTTTTGTTTTGATAGAATTGGCACATCATCAAATCTCAGGCTGCCACTTAAAATTGCGAGCTGCTAACATCAGCAAACCCTTGACCCAGGTACACCCTTGCCCACCACTGACCTGTCAAGTTGCAGAGTTATAGGCGAATGTGTGAGTGAGCTATTTTTCCCTTATGAATATAAATTGTGCTGTTAATGCAGGTACCTGTCATGTGAGGTTACTGAGCACAACTTCGCTCACCTTCAGAGCTGAGAGTCCTCAGGAAGTAGCCAGCCTCTCTGGGATCCTGCTCCCCTCAGTTCCTTCCTCCACAGGGAGCCTCTACACGCCTGTCAGTTCTCAGCCTCCTCCCTGTTTGGTGCAGACTGTGATATTCTGATTTTTGTTGCTTGGATTCAGTAGCAAACTGGGAATTTCTCATATGATCGGGAATTTGTATCCACTCTGTACAGCAGTAATTATCCCCTTAGGGCAGCAAGTTAACCTGAACTTACATTCAAAAGGCATAGGGAGGCATTCCACTATCCCCGTTAAACACTCCCAGGACAGGGGCAGCACAAACGATTAGGTACAGAATAACACTCCCTGTATTCATTTAAACTGAAATCAAAGCTGCTTCCACTCTTTGCAACTGAAAGTAAACCTCTCTCTGCACTGTCCCCATCAAATTTTCCCAGAGCAGGTACAGCATGGGGTGAGATACAGAGTAAAGCAGCACGGTGGCACAGTGGTTAGCACTGCTGCCTCACAGCGCCATGAGACCCGGGTTCAATTCCCGACTCAGGCGACTGACTGTGTGGAGTTTGCACATTCTCCCAGTGTCTGCGTGGGTTTCCTCCGGGTGCTCCGGTTTCCTCCCACAGTCCAAAGATGTGCAGGGTCAGGTGAATTGGCCATGCTAAATTGCCCGTAGTGTTAGGTAAGGGGTAAATGTCGGGGTATGGGTGGGTTTCGCTTCGGTGGGCGGTGTGGACTTGTTGGGCTGAAGGGCCTGTTTCCACACTGTAAGTAATCTAATCTAATCTAATCTAATCTAAAGCCCCCTCTGTTCTTTTAAACTGAAATCAAAATTCTCTCTACTCTTTAAAACTGAAAGTAAAGCTCCATCTTTTCTTTTGAACTCCACACTGTGCTCCCAGGACAGGGATAGCATGGGGTTGGATATGTAGTCAACTGCCCTCGACTCTTTGCACCTGAAAGTAACACTGTCTGTAATCTTTTAGCTGGAATGTAAAACCTCCTGTACTCATTTAAACTGACAGTAAAGCTCTCACTGCACAGTCCTGACCATGCACTCGCAGGTCCAACTTGTCAGACACGAAACAAAACAACTTCTGCTCGTTTAATCTGAAAGTAAAGCTTCCCTTGCTGCCTTAAAGTAACAATAAATATTTTTCTACTATTTTACACAGAAAATAAATGTCCCTCGAGACTGTCACCATTAGATACTCCCAGGATAGGAACAGCACTGGCTGAGATACAGAGTCAGGATCTGTCAACACTTTTGAACCGAAACTCCTGTTCCCTCTACACTGTCTTCATCAAACACTCCCAGGACAGGGCCACCCTCAGCTTAGCTGCAGAAACCCTGTACTTGTTTAAACTGCAAATAAAACTCCTTCGATACTGTGGAGGAGAAAGTGAGGGCTGCAGATGCTGGAGATCAGAGCTGAAAATGTGTTGCTGGAAAACAGGTCAGGCAGCATCCAGGGAACAGGAGAATCGACGTTTCGGGCATGAGCCCTTCTTTCCTGATTCTCATGTTCCCTGGATGCTGCCTGACCTGCTGCGCTTTTCCAGCAACACATTTTCAGCTCCTTCAATACTGTCCCTGTCAAACACTCCCAAGACAATTACAGCACACAGTTAGATACAGAGTGATGCTCTCTCTATTGCATACAGTTCTGATCACCACACTGGCAGAAGGTTGTGGGTGCGTTGGAGATTATACAGAAAAGGGTTTACCAGGAGGTTTGGGGGATTTCACCTTTGAAAAAAGGTCAGATAGACTGGGTTTGTTTTCATAAAGGAGGTTGAAGGGCGACCTGATGGAGGTTTATAAGATTGTGAATGGCAGGGATAGAGTAGAAAGTGTGAGGCTTTTTTCCCCAGGGTAGAGGGGTCAGTTACATGGGGACACAGGTTCAAGGTGCGAGGAGGGAAGTTTAAAAGAGATATGTGAGGCATGATTTTCACACAATGGGTGGTGAGTGTCTGGAACACGCTGTCAGTGGAGGTGGTGGAAGCAGATACAATGGCAGCATCCGCATACAGGCAGACAGGATACTGGCCTTCATTAGGATGGTACACAATACAGGAACAGGGAAACCTTGTTACAGCTTCATAAAACACTGGTTCGGCCATCGGTGGAATACTGTGTGTGGTTCTGCACCGGAGATTCACCAGGGATGGAGAGTCTCAGTTAGAAGGAGAGACTGCAAGGGCCGCATTTGCTTTTCCCGGGAGCAGCAGAGGCTGAGGGGGGATCTGATCGAGGGAGAGAATTGTAAGGGATAGGTAGATCATGAGAATCATTCCCCATGACAGACTAGTCTAAGACCAGAGGCCTAACTCTAAGATGGTCGAGAGAAGATCTGAGAAAACTTCAGGGTGGTAGAAATGTGGAATGTGCTGCCTGAGAGGGTGGTGAAGGCAGACATTCGCACAGCATTTAAAAAGCATCTGGATAAATACTTAAAATACCAGGGATACTAGGCTATGGACCAAATGCAGGTGAATGGGTTGAGTGTAGTTTAGTGTTTGTTGACCCATATCCCTCCAAACCCTTCCTATTCATACACCCATCCAGATGCCTTTTAAATGTTGTCATTGTACCAGCCTCCACCACATCCTCTGGCAGCTCATTCCATACACGCACCACCCTCTGTGTGAAAAAGTTGCCCCTTAGGTCTCTTTTATATCTTTCCCCTCTCACCCTAAACCTATGCCCTCTAGTTATGGACTCCCCCATCCCAGGGAAAAGGCCTTGTCTATTTACCTTATCCATGCACCTTCTGATTTTATAAACGTCTGTAAGGTCACCCCTCAGCCTCCGACCCTCCAGGGAAAACAGCCCCAGCCTGTTCAGCCTCTCCCTGTAGCTCAAATCCTCCAACCCTGGCAACATCCTTGTAAATCTTTTCTGAAGTCTCTCAAGTTTCACAACATCCTTCCCATAGCAGGGAGACCAGAATTGCGCACAATATTCCAAAATCAATGTCCTATAAAACTGCAACATGACCTCCCAACTCCTGTACTCAATACTCTGACCAATAAAGGAAAGCATACCAAACACCACCTTCACTATCCTATCTACCTGCGACTCCACTTTCAAGGAGCTACGAACCTGTACTCCAAGGTCCCTTTGTTCAGCAACACTCCCTAGGACCTTATCATTAAGTGTATAAGTCCTGCTAAGATTTGCTTTCCCAAAATGCAGCACCTCGCATTTATCTGAATTAAACTCCATCTGCCACTCTCAGCCCATTGGCCCATCTGGTCCAGATCCTGTTGTAATCTGAGGTGACCTCCTTCGGTGTCCACTACACCTCCAATTTTGGTGTCATCTGCAAACTTATTAACCATACCTCCTATGTTCGTATCCAAATCATTTATATAAATGACAAAAAGCAATGGACCCAGCACCGATCCTTGTGGTACTCCATGGTCGCAGGTCTCCAGTCTGAAAAACAACCCTCCACCACCACCACCTTATACCTTTGAGCCAGTTCTGTACCAAATGGCTAGTTCTCCCTGTATTCCATGAGATCTAACCTTGCTAATCAGTCTCCCATAGGGAACCTTGTCGAACGCCTTACTGAAGTCCATATAGATCACATCTACTGCTCTGCCCTCATCAATCCTCTTCATTACTTCTTCAAAAAATGCAATCTTGTTCATGAGACATGATTTCCCATGCACAAAGCCATGTTGACTATCCCTAATCAGTCGTTGCATTTCCAAATACATGTAAATCCTGTCCCTAGGATTCTCTCCAACAACTTGCCCACCACCGATGTCTTTAGTTCCCTGGCGTGTCCTTACCACCCTTCTTAAACAGTGGCACCACGTTAGCCAACCTCCAGTCTTCCGACACCTCACCTGTGACTATTGATGATACAAATATCTCAGCAAGAGGCCCAGCAATCACTTCTCTAGCTTCCCACCGAGTTCTAGGGTACATCTGATCAGGGCCTGGGGATTTATTTACTTTTATATTTTTTAAGACATCCAGCTCTTCCTCCTCTGTAATATGGACAATTTTCAAGATGTGACCATCTACTTCCCTGCATTCTATATCTTCTGTATTGTTCCCCACAATAAACACTGATGCAAAATACTCGCTTACTATCTCCTCCATCCCCTACAGTTCCACACAAAGGCCGCCTTGCTCATCCTTGAGGGACCCTATTCTCTCCCTAGTTACCCTTTGGTCCTTAATATATTTGTAAAAACCCTTTGGATTCTCCTTAACTCTATTTGCCAAAGCTATCTCATTTCCCCGTTTTGCCCTCCTGATTTCCCTCTTAAGTATACTCCTACTGCCTTTATAGTCTACTAAGGATTCACTCGATCTATCCTGTCTATACCTGACATATGCTTCCTTCTTTTCCTTAACCAAACCCTCAATTTCTTTAGTCATCCAGCATTCCCTACACCTCCCAGCCTTGCCTTTCACCCCAACAGGGGCCAAATGCTGGCAAATGGGACTAGATTAATTCAGGTTATCTGGTTGGCATGGACAAATTGGACTGAAGGGTCTGTTTCTGTGCTGTCCACCTTTATGACTCTGGCCAACACTGACATAATGGGCTGAAGAGCCTGTTTCTAAGATGTAAAACTCTCTGACTCTCGGAGGTGCAGTACAGGATTAGATACAGAGACCATAAAATCGTCAGGAATAGGAACAGGAGGGGGTTGTTCGGCCCCTCGAGCATGCTCTGCCATTCATGGCTGATCCAACATTCCTCACGCCCGCTTGCCTACATTTCCCCATAACCCCTGATTCCCGTCCTGACAAAGAATCGAGCAGCAAATTACTGCAGGTGCTGGAATGTGTACTGAGAACAACAAATGCTGAAGATGGCAGCAGCTCAGAGAGCTTCCATGGAGAGAGAGCAAGCTAACGTTTCAGGTCGAGATGACTCGTTATCAGAGCTGACCGAAAGGGTGGAGGGGGACAGCGTTTATGCAATAGGAGGGGAGCGGTGGAGTGCTGGGGGGGAGAGAGGATATTGATAGTTCAGGTTTCGTGATTGGAATGTGAGAATGGCAGAACTATGCTGTGTCCACCTGTCAGACTGGGAAGGACAGCCAATCCCAGTGGGTTGGGGGGAGGGGAGAGAGGGCATAGTGACAGAGAGGGTAACAAGTGAAACAAAAAGAGAGGGAAGGAGTGCGTTCACTAGTTAAAGGTATTGAACTCAATATCGAGCCCACAAGGCTGTAAACTGCAGACTTCAAAGGTGAGAGTCGAGAGAGTGGCGCTGGAAAAAGTACAGCAGGTCAGGCAGCATCCGAGGAGCAGGAGAGTCAACGTTTTGGCAAAAACCCTTCATCAGGAGGGCTTTTGCCCAAAACGTTGACTCTCCTGCTCCTCCGATGCTGCCCGACCTGCTGTGCTTTTCCAGCGCCACTCTCTCGACTCTCATCTCCAGCATCTGCAGTGTTCTTTAAAGAGGAGATGTTGTCCCTCCATTTTCCTCTGTGATTCACTGGAACACTGCAGCATTCCAAGGACAGACACGTGGGCATGTGAGCAGGACGCTATGTTAAAATGACCGGCTACGGGAAGGTCAGGGCCCTGTGTGCACACAGACTGGAGGTGTTCTGCAGAGCAGTCACCCCCTCCAAGCTGGTGTGTTGTGTTCACTGCACACAATGTGGCCGACTCTGTGCTGGAGAAACCAAACACAGACTCTGTGCTGGAGAAACCAAACACAGACTCTGTACTGGAGAAACCAAACACAGACTGGGTGGCTGCTTTGCATTTTAACACAGCGTCCTGCTGACGTGCCCACATGTCTGTCCTCGGAATGCTGCAGTGTTCCAGTGAATCACAGAGCAACCTGGAGGGACAACATTGCATCTTCAGACTGGGCACCTTACAGCCTTCTTCATTTCAGATTGCGATTAACACTCTTAATTTGTGAACCCTCTCCCACTCCTTCCTTCTCCTTTAGCTTGACTTGTTACCCTCTCTGTCACCACATCCTCTCTCCCCTCCCCCCCACCCCAATGGGACTGTCTAATTTCCAAGCTGACAGACACACCATCGTTCTGCCATTCTCATTCTCTGATCACTTAATCTAAACTATCAACATCCTTTCTCCCCCCGCACCCCGAAAGCCCAACACCACCCCCGCTTCCAGCAATTGCATAAATGCTGTCCCCTCCTCACTTTGGACCAGCTCTGGTGAAGGATCATGTAGACTTGAAACATCAGCTTGCTCTCTGTCCCTGTGGATGCTGTCTGACCCGCTGTGATCTTCAGCATCTTTTGTTTTCTGATCAAGAATCTATCTCAGCCTTAAGTATACACACGGACTCTGCCCCCACAGCTCTCTGTGTCAAGAAGTTCCAAAGACTCTCAATCCTCTGGGAGAAGGAATCCCTCCCCATCACCATCTTAAACAGGTGCCCCTTTATTCTGAGACTCTGCCCTCTGGGCCTGGACTCTCCCATGAGGAGAAACATTCTCTCAGCATTGACCCTGTCAAGATTAGATGGTGCTGGAAAAGCACAGCAGGTCAGGCAGCATCTGGGGGTGCAGGAAAATCAACATTTCAGGCAAAAGCCCTTCTTCAGGATTGACCCTGCCCTTCAATAATCTGAGATATTTCAACCAGACCACCTCTCATTCTTCTAGACTCCAGGAAATAAAGCCCCAACCTGTTTCGCTTCTGTACCAGGTATCAGCCCATTGAACCTTCTCAGGACTGCCTCAAATGAAATGATATCTTTCTTTAAATAAGGGGAATTAAACTGCTCCCATTGCTCCCGATATGGTCTCCGCAGCACCTTGGACAGTTACAGAAAGACTTGCCCACTCTTATACTCCAACCCCGCTTGAAATCAGGACCAACATCCCATCAGCCCTCCTGATTTCCTGCTGCCCTTGTACTCCAGCTTTCTGTGTTTCATGTACAAATCCCTCCCAATTCCCTTTGTGTTGCAGCTTCCTGCACTTTTTCTGCTTTTAAATAATACTGTTAGCTTTGTTCTCCCTTCCAAATTGAACCGTTTCATATTATCCCACATTATGCTCCATTTGCCAACTTATTGTGCAGTTATTTAACTTATCAATAATTCTCTGTAAACTGTGTTGTGCTCTACAAAATAGGCTAAAGGACATCCCCTCCCTTCCTCCAAGGCATTAAAATATATTGTATACAGTTGTGGTCCCAGCACTGATCCCTGTGGAGCCCATTGGTCATCGGTCACCAAGCTGAAACAGATTCCCTGTTTCCTGTCCATTTACCAATTCTCTCTCCCTGCCGACGTACTGCCTGAAACACCGTGGGCTCTGCTCTCGTGATTTAACCTTCTGTGAGATACCTTAGCGAATACCTTCTCTCCACACTGGCTGAGAGCTCCCAAATGGAATGAACTGCCAGTGGTAGATGGAGATATCGTTACAACATTTGAAAGACATTTGGACAGGTACATGAATAGGAAGCATTGAGAGGAATGTGGGCCCATTGCAGACCAATGGAACAAGTTTAGTTTGGGAAACTTGGTCAGCACGGATGAGTAGGACCGAAGGGTCTGTTTCTGTGGTGTATGACTCTAAATTAGTCCGACACAATTTCCCTATCAAGAAGCCATGCTTGCCTCTGCTTGGCTGGATTTTAATTTTCCAAACATACTACTATAACTTCCTTAATAATTGTTTCCAGCAGTAGATGTTAGGCTAATTGGCCGATAGTTACCTGCTTTTTACTTTCCTTCCCTTTTGAATGGGGGGGCGGCGGGGGTGGGGGGGGGTCACAATCCTCGGGTAGTCACAATCCTGAGGTACTTTTCCAGAATCCAAGAATTTTTGTCAAATTACAACCAATACATCCACTATTTCTGTAGCTCCCCCTTTTCAGATTCTAGGATGCAAGCTGTCAGAGTGATGGGATTTATCTGCCTTTAAGCCAATCAGTTTGTCTAATGCTCCAGTGATGGTGATGGTACTTAATTATTTCCTGTGTCTCCCTTGAAGTTACCCCTCCAGGACAGGTGCAGCACAGGGTTAGATACAGAATAAAACACACTCTACTCTTTCAAACTGAAACTGAAGTTCTCTCAACGCCGTTCCCATCAAACACTCCCAGGACAGAGAAAGCACCGGATTAGACAGAGTAAAGCTCTCCCGACAGCATCCCCATCAGACACTGCTAGGACAGGGAAAGCACGGGGACTCTATACAGCGTAAAGCTACCTCTACTCCGTCCCCACCAAACGTTCCAGGCCAGGCACAACACAGGATTGATATTGATCTTTGGATCGAAACACGGGAACATCTGCTGTACTTTTCCTTGTGATGCAGCTTCCAATCCAATCCCTGACTGATGCTGCCATTTTACAGAAGGGTGCAGGTCCACAGTGCAATGAGATTTGGCCAATCTTGCATCCCTGATCTATCTGAAAAGGTGTTGCTGGAAAAGCGCAGCAGGTCAGGCAGCATCCAAGGAGCAGGAGAATTGATGTTTCGGGCATGAGCCCTTCTTCAGGAATCCCCGCTTATGCCCGAAACGTCGATTTTCCTGCTCCTTGGATGCTGCCTGACTTGCTGCGCTTTTCCAGCAACACATTTTCAGCTCTGATCTCCAGCATCTGCAGTCCTCACTTTCTCCCTGATCTATCTCCCTGGACTGAAGCTGAATTCTTGCTGCCCCTGAGGAATGGGGGAGATGTGGGTCAGGGTGGTGGAGGTACAATGGCGTAGTTTTGATGTCACTGGACAGTCATTCAGAGGCTCAGGAGACATGGTTCGAATCTCACGGGCACTGGAGATTTTAAATTCAAAGAATAAATCTGAAATATTAAGCTAGTCTTGGTGAGGGTGACCATTTCAACTATTGTCAACTCAATATCTCAATTCAATATCTCAATTCAATAAGGCAGCATGGTGGCTCAGTGGTTAGCACTGGGGCCAGGGACCCAGGTTCAATTCCCGCCTCGGGTGACTGTCTGTGTGGAGTTTGCACGTTCTCCCTGTGTCTGTGTGGGTTTCCTCCCACAGTCCAAAGATGTGCAGGTCAGGTGAATTGGCCACGCTAAGTTGCCCGTAGTGTTAGGTGTGTTAGTCAGAGGGAAATGGGTCTGGGTGGGTTACTCTTCGGAGGGTCGGTGTGGATTGGTTGGGCCAAAGGGCCTGTTTCCACGCTGTAGGGAATCTAATCTCAAATAAATACTTCAGGGAAGGAAATGTGCCTTACCCAGCATGGCCTACTTGTGACTGTAATGTGGTTGAGTTTAAACTGGTCTCTGAAATGGCCCCAGCAATGTCTCCAGCCATCATAAGAATAACAGAAAGAAATAGTCAGGTAGTTGATGTGCTTTTTTTTCCCTGCTGTATGTTTGTACAGATATTCCCAGCTTCCATTTGTTCCTGTGTATACAGTGTCCTGTGAGAATAAGGAATACAGGAACAGACGTAGGCCATTCAGCCCCTCAGCCTGTTCCACCATTCACTGGGATCATGGCTCCATCTGTGGCCTGCCTTTAGCCCATTGCCTTTGCTTAACAAGAAGTTATCTACCTCAGTTTTAAAACCAACAATGACCCAGCATCCCCTACCACTTGCGAACGAGTGTCCCAAACCTGTCCCATCCTCTGTGTGTAGAAATGCTTCCAAACATCTCTTCCTGAACGGTCTGACCCCAATCCTCAGAGAACGCTCCCCTAACGCTAGAATCTCCAACCAGTCCAAATAGTTTATCTACCTTGTCTTTTCCTGGAACCATGGAGATGTACAGCACGGAAACAGACCCTTTGGTCTAACTTATCCATGCTAACCAGATATTTAGGATTAGGCAAAAGTCCCATTTGCCAGCACTTGGCCCATATCCCTCTAAACCCTTCCTATTCATGTACCCAGCCTTTTAAATGCTATAATTGTACCAGCCCCCACCACTTCCCTCATTCTACACGTACCACCCTCTGTGTGAAAACACTGCCCCTTAGGTCCCTTTTATATCTTTCACCTCTCACCCGAAACTGACGCCCTCTAGTTCTGGACTCCCCACCCCAGGGAAAAGACCTTATCTATTTTGAATTGAATTGAATTGAGTTTATTGTCCCGTGTACCGAGGCACAGTGAAAAGCTTGGCCTTGCGAGCAATACAGACAGATCACAGAGTTAAGTCGCACAGATAGTAAATAATAGGTAAACAGCAGCACAAACAGAAACACAGGTATAGGGGAATGCTAAGAGTTTGTATTTACCTAATCCATGCCCCTCCTGATTGTATAAACATCTATAATTTTGATTGTATCCCCGATAACCGTCTAAATTCTAGAGGAAGCAGACCTCATCTGTATAATCTGTCCTTTAAGTTAACTCCTGAAGTCCAGGTATCATTCTTGTAAACCCAGGTTGTAATCCCCCTCAAGCCAATAACTCCTTCCCAAGGTGTGCTGACCACAATACTATGACAGCCATGGCTGCAGAGTTCTGTTCACCTCTCTCAAACTTCACCGGTGGCTAGTTTCCAGGCACCCCCATCCTGTTCTCTACAAACCCCTCGTTAAACTGCTTCCACCTCCATACCCATCTTCCTGACCATGTTGGTGCTCTCTGCTCCTGGTCACACCATTCCAGCAGCTGCATTCTTTCACACTCACTCTGCGTTATTTATCCAGATGTGAGTTTCAGCCAATCCTGCTTCACTGAGCTGGCAAATGAGTTGTAGCCTGTATCTCAAAAGGCCGTTCACTTTTAACAGGAGGTAATGACAGGATCATGTCAGACAGTGTCGAACTGCTAAAAACTTTGGTAAGGCCACAGTTAGAACATTGTTCGGTTCTGGAATCCACATCATTGAAGGGATGTGAGTGCACTGGAGAGGGGGCAGAGGAGATTTACCAGGACGTTGTCTGGGCTGAAGAGTTTCAGTTATGAAGAGAGATTGGACAGCCTGGGGTTATTTACCTGAGAGCAGAGGAGACAGAGGGGGGCCATGATTGAGATGGATGAAATGATGAGGGGCAGAGATAGGGTAGAGAGGAAGAAATATTTCCCTTTGATAGAAGGATCAGTGACCAGACCTAGATTTAAGACGCAGGAAGTTTAAAGGGACTGTGAGGAAAGTTTTTTTTAACCCAAAGGGTGCTGGGAAACCGGAATTCACTGCCTGTGAGGGTGGGAGAGGCAGGAGCCCTCATCACATTGAAGACGGATTTCAAACTGCACTTGTAATGCCAAGGCACACACGGCAATGGGCCATGTGCTGGAACATGGGATTAGAATAGTTAGGAGATTGCTCTTGACCAGTATCGACTGGATGGGCTGAAGAGCCTTCACCTTTGCTGTCGATCTCAGTGAGTCTCTGACTGTCGGAACAGGGAAAGGCAGTTGGTTTGTCTCCAACAGGCTCTTTTATGTTCTCTCCTGTAACAGGAGAACACTGAGAGGGAATGTGATAGTATTGAAGGATCCATCAGACATTCAGTAACTATTCTGTACAAACATTACATTCCTCAGGTACATCAGTGTCTGGGATAATATTAAGCTTTTTTAAAAATCATTCATGGGATGAGGGCATTACTGGTTAGGCCAACATTTATTGCCTATCCCTAATTGCCCAGAGGGCAGTTGAGTCAACCTTGTTGCTATGGATCTGGAGTCACATATAGACCAGATTGGGTAAAGATGGCAGCTTCCTTCCTCAAAGGACTTTAGTGAACCAGATAGGTTTTTATAACAATTGATTCATGGTCAATATTGGACTCTTAATGCCAGATTTTTTTAAAAAATTGGATTCAGTTTCTACCATCTGCATGGCAGGATGAAAATCGAGGTCCCCAGATCATTATCTGGGTCTCTAGATTAATAGTGATGAAGGGCGTTCCTGAAACATTGATTCTCCTGCTCCTTAGATGCTGCCTGACCGGCTGTGCTTTTTCAGCACCACTCTTGTCTCTGGATTAATAGTCTACCAATAACACCTTTAGGCCATTACCTCCCCTAAAGTTGAGTTATTAAGTTACGACACAAGAGCATGCTTCCTGTAGGGGGTCATGCTCCTAGCGGTCTGAGGTAAGATGGAGTCCCTCAGGTCACATGATGCCACCGTGAGCATGGCTGGTTGAGGAATACTGACCATGAAACACCACACCCTCCTGAAACACAAACCTTTCTTTAATGTTTACTCTGATGGTGAGTCACTGTCACCTCGATCCCCCAGTGAAGACAGTGAACTGGAAAATGCTGGGCCCTCTCTGCTAGTCAGGCAGCCTCAGTGAACAACGGCTTTTAGCTATAGCCCACAATCAATTCTTTTTATGATTGTCTCCTCAGCTCTGTGAATCATCTCTGAAGCTGGGTTTGTTAAAAATGTTGTAATTTGTTAATCCAGACTACAGCCTTCAGAAATCTGAAAGTGTCTAATTTCAGAATCTGCTGGTCTTCAGGATCACAAAAGCAAAATAGCACAGACGCTGGAAATCTGAAATCAGGCAGAAAATTAGCAGACTGGTTCCTGGGATGGTAGGATGATGGTTAGGATTGGTTTGGACCGTATACACTGGGGTTTTGAAGAATGAGGGAAACCTGATATAAAGCTATAAAATTCTAACAGGACTCAACAGGGTAAAGACAGAAAGGATGTTCCTCATGACTGGAGGGTGCAGAACAAGGGGTCGCAGTCTGAGGATACAGGGCAGGCCGTTTAAAACTGAGATGAGGAGAAACGTCTTCACCCAGAGAGCGGTGAACCTATGGAATATATGGCCGGAGAACATGGTTAAGGCCAAAACGTTGAATGTTTTTAGAAGGAGTTAGATGTAGTTTTGGGGCTGAAAGGATCAAAGGGTTTCAGGAGAAAGCAAGTATGTGGGGCTGAGTTGGATGACCAGCTGTGAGAGGTGGACCAGCCTCGATGGGCCGAATGGATCGATTTCTGCTCCTACTCACCAGATCTGGCAGCTTGTGGGTGGAGAGGAACAGAGTGAATGTGTCAGATCTTCGTCAGAACTGGAAAAAGCTCACAGATCTGAAACATTACCTCCCATTTCTTTCTCCCCAGCTGTTGTGGGATCCAGGCCAATGGGTCACCCATTAGTGAGGGCCCGGACCCCACCATGTGGATCTGCTGCTGCCCCTCCCCAGCCACTATCTCCGGTCAGGGCCAGAGAGCTGAACACAGTGGTCTGGTGAGGGAGGGAATTGACCAAATCCCTGCTCAAATCAAACATCACTTCCTTGTGGCAGCAGCTTGAAGTAAATCTCATTGACCTTTCAGACTGCTGTTTCGACCTGAAAATTTCTCAAAGGCTTCTCCCGTTACTCCCCATTGCCCCAAAAGATTTCCTCTGTCTCCTGCAATTTAAATTGTCTTCTTTAATGACAAAAGAATCTCCTGCATTAGATTGACATTCCCCACCGCCCCATGGTCGACCACTTCAACTCCCCCTCCCACTGCCCCAAGAACGTCTGGGCCTCCTCCACCACCAAATCCAAGCCACCTGCCAACTGGAGGAACAACGTCTCATCTTCCGCCTTGGGACCCTCCAACCACACGGCATCAACATTGACTTCAGCAGTTTCCAAATCCCCCTTCCCCCAACCTCATCCCAGATCCAACCCTCCAACTCGGCACCACCCTATTGACTTCTCCTACCTGTCCATCTTCCTTCCCACCTATCCGCGCAACCCTCCTCTCTGACCTATCGCAATCAAACCCCCACCTGCATCCACTATCATCATCCCAGCACCCTCACCCTCACCCTCACCCTCACCCTCCTATTTATCTCTCAGTTCCCTTCCCCCTCCACATTACTGATGAAGGGCTTATGCCTGAAACATTGACTCTCCTGTACCTCAGGTGCTGCTGGTGGGGTGGCATGGTGGCTTAGTGGTTAGCACTGCCGCCTCACAGCGCCAGGAACCCGGGTTCGATTCCAACCTCGGGCGACTGTCTGTGGGGAGTTTGCACATTCTCCCCGTGTCTGCATGGGTTTCCTCCGGGTGCTCCGGTTTCCTCCCACAGTCCAAAGATGTGCAGGTCAGGTGGATTGGCCGTGCTAAATTGCCCGAAGTGTTCAGGGATGTGCAGGTTAGGGGCATTAATCAGGAGTAAATATAGAATAGTAGGGGAATTGGTCTGGTGGGTTACTCTTCGGAGGGTCAGTGTGGACTTGTTGGGCCGAAGGGCCTGTTGCCACATCGTAGGGATTCTCGGATGCTGCCTGAGTGGCTGTGCTTTTCCAGCGCCACACGTTTTGACTTTGCACTCCTCATTTTCCCCCGTGCCCAGTAATTTAATGTAAAGTTTTCAAAAAGCTGCCTTCACAGATGATGACTCACAGTTCCGTTAAAGTTTTGAGATCACAAAACACAATTGACATTAAGCTCTGATAACAAAGCACAGCGAATATTGCAAGCAGTGAAACGTTTCTATATCACAGTGGTGAACTCAATGAACCACACAGAGACTTTGTTTCCCACATCTTCCTGTCTCCACATACAAATTAGGAGCAGAAATATGCCATTCGGCCCCTCAAGTCTGCCCCACCATATGACAAGATTGTGGCTGATCTGATTATGGCCTCAGCTCCCCTTTGCTGCCTGTCCCCCTCAGATGGTGAACTGTAGGAGGGGTGGGCAGGGAGTTGGGGAAATGGGGCAGGGCAGCTGTTGAGAAGTCCATGCCAACATTGGCCTGAACCACATCAGAGGTGGGTCAAGCGAACTTTACTGACTGGAGATAGAACAATACAGTGCAGAACAGGCCCTTCAGCCCTCGATGTTGCACCGATCTGTGAATTATTCTCAGCTCGTCCCCCTACACTATCCCATCATCACCCATGTGCTTATCTAAGGCTTGTTTAAATCTCCCTAATGTGGCTGAGTTGACTACATTAGCAGGTGGAGCATTCCACGCCCTTACCACTCTCTGTGTAAAGAACTTGCCTCTGACATCTGTCTTAAATCTCTCACCCCTCAATTTGTAGTTATGCCCTTTCGTGCAAGCTGACGTCATCGTCCAGGAAAAAAACTTTCACTCGGCAAAAGTGAGGGCTGTAGATGCTGGAAATCAGAGTCTAAACTAGAGTGGTGCTGGAGAAACACAGCAGGTCAGGCAGCTGACTTCCACTGTCTACCCTATCTAATCCTCTGATCATCTTGTATATCTCTACTAAATCCCCTCTTAGCCGCAATCTCTCCAATGAGAACAGACCCAAGTCTCTCAGCCTTTCCTCATAAGAGCTTCCCTCCAGACCAGACAACATCCTGTAAATCTCCTCTGTACCCTTTCCAATGCTTCCACATCCTTCCTGTAATGGGGCGATCAGAACTGTACACAATATTCCAAGTCCGGTCGCACTAGTGTTTTGTATAGTTGCAGCATAATATTGCGGCTGCGGAACTCAATCCCTTCTACCAATAAAACCTAACACGCCAAATGCCTTCTTAACAGCACTATCCACCTGGGTGGCAACTTTCAGGGATCTATGTACATGGACTCCAACATCCCTCTGCACATCCACACTACCAAGACAGCATGATATTGCGGCTCCAGAACTCAATCCCTTCTACCAATAAAACCTAACACACCATATGCATTCTTAACAGGGCTATCAACCTGGGTGGCAACTTTCAGGGATCTATGTACATGGACTCCAAGATCCCTCTGCACATCCACACTACCAAGAATCCATTGACCCAGTATTCTGCCTTCCTGTTATTCTTCCCAAAGTGCATCACCTCACATTTAGCTGCATTGAACTCCATTTGCCACCTCTCAGCCCAATTCTGCAGTTTATCCAAATCCCCCTGCAACCTGTAACATTCTTCCAAACTGTCCAGTACTCCACCGACTTTAGTGTCATCTGCAAATTTACTAATCCATCCACCTATGTCTGTGTCTAAGTCATTTATAAAAATGTCAAACAGCAGTGGTCCCAAAACAGACCCTTGTGATACACCACTAGTAACCGGACTCCAGGCTGAATATTCTACATCAACCACCACTCGCTGCCTTCTTTCAGAAAGCCCGTTTCTAACCCAAACTGCTAAATCACCCTCAATCCCATGCCTCTACATTTTCTCCATCAGCCTACCATGTGGAACCTTATCAAAGGCTTTACTGAAGGCCATGTACACCATGTAAACTGCCCTATCCTCATCCACATGCTTGGTTACCTTCTCAAAAAACTCAATGAGGTTTGTGAGACACGACCTGCCCTTGATGAAACCATGTTGACTATCTGAAATCAAATTGTTGCTTGCTAGATGATTATAAATCTTATCTCTCATAATCCTTTCCAAAGCCTTTCCCACAACAGAAGTAAGGCTCACTGGTCTGTAATTACCTGGGTCATCTCTACTGCCCTTCTTGAACAAGGGCACAACATTTGCAATCCTCCAGTCCTCTGGTACTAAACCTGTAGACAATGACGACTCAAATATCAAAGCTAAAGGCTCCAACACCACTTCCAACATCGCCTCATCTGAACTATCTCGTCTCATCGTCACATAAGCCTCTTGTCTGCTTAACAAGAGATGCAATTGCTGTCGTAAACCACGGTTCCCTTACCTTATCACTTCTTCCCTGCCTGACAGGGACATACCTATCAAGGACACGCAGTATCTGTTCCTTAAACCAGCTCCACATTTTGATTTGTCCCCATCCCCTGCATTTTGCTGCCCAATTCTCTGCCTCCTAATTCCTGCCTAATCGCATTATAATTGCCCTTGCCCCATCGGTAACTCTTGACCTGTGGCATGTACCTATCCCTTTCCATCGCTAAACTAAACGTAACCAACTTATGGCCACTCTCTCCAAAGTGCTCACCTGCAATTAAATCAAACACCTGGCCTGGTTCATTACCAAGCACCAGATGCAGCGTGGCTTCCCCTCTTGTCGGCCTCCTGTACACATTGGACAAAAACCGATCCATCCAACGTACTAGAGTTATAGCATTTCCAGTCAATGTTGGGGTAGTTAAAGCCCCCCATAATGACCACCCTGTCCCTTTCACTCCTACCCAGAATCGTTTTGCCAATCCTCTCCTCCACCCGCCTGGAACTCTGCGGAGGCCTATAAAAAAACCTCTCTGGAAGTGTGACCTCTCCTCTCCTGTTTCTAACCTCAGCCCGTACTACCTCAGTAGACGAGTCCTCATCAAAAGTTCTTTGAGCCACCGACATTTTACTGAACAATCCATTCTGTGTAGCCACCTCCTGATTTATCACATCAGATGTGGTCAACTCTGTGTCGTGTCCAAAGGGGTCAATGGAGGACAGAGGCAGGTACAATCACTCCCTTTGAGTGTCAGTGTGAGGTAGCAATACTGACCCTCAGACCTCATCGCCCTCAAAGCAGTGAAACAGGTTGGAAAATCAGACCATTAGCACAAGATGGGGTTAGATGCCGAGTAAAGCTTTCTCTACACTGTACCCACCAAACACTCCCAGGTGACTCTAAGGTTAGTGCTACAGTGGACAGTGAAGAAGGTTATCTCAGATTATGAAGAGATCTTGATCAGTTGGATCAGTGGGTTGAAGAGTGGCAGATGGAGTTTAATTTGGATAAATGCGAAGTATTACATTTTGGAAAAACAAAGACAAAAGTTGTATACAATTAAGAGTAGGACTGTGTGTACTGTTGTAGAACAGAGAGACTCAGAGGTTCCGGTACATAATTGTTTGAAGTTTGCATCACATGTAGGCAGGGTGGTTAGGAAGGCAGTTAGCATGCTTGTCTTCTCTGCTCAGACCTTTGAGCTGAGGGGTTGGGACGGTCATGTTGAGGTCGTACAGGACGTTGGTGAGGCCTCTTCTGGAGCACTGTGCAGCTCTGGTCCCCTGTTCCAGGAAGGATATTATTAAACTGGAGAGGGCTCCAAAGAGATTAACCAGGATGTTGGCTGGAATGGAGGGTTTGAGTTACAAAGAGAGGCTGGATAGACTGGGATCTGGTTGAGAGGTGACCTTATCCAGATTTATAAAATAATGAAGGCTATAGAAAAGGTGAATGGCTGGTATCTTTTCCCTCGGGTGGGGGATTTCAAGACAAAGGGGTATATTTTTCAGGTGAGACAAGAATGTTTTGAAAAATAAATGGGGGCAACTTTTTTCCACAGAGTGTGGTTCTTGTGTGGAATGAAGTTCCCGAGGAAGTGGTGGATATGGTACAGTTACAACATTAAAAAAAACTTTAGTTAAGTACATGAACAGGAAAGGTTTGGAAGGTCATGGTGAGTGCAGTCAGGTGGGACCAGTTTAGTTTGGGTTAGCATGGACTGCTGGACCCAAGGGCCTGTATCTGTGCAGTAAGCTTCCATGACGATGACAGGTACCACATGGGGTTAGGTGCAGAGTAAATCTCCCTCCATACCGTTCCTATCGAGTTTTCCCAGAACAGAGACAAAATGGAATTAGATACAGAATAAATCTCCCTTTATGCTGCTCATCAAACATATTGCCAGGATATGACAACAAGGGGTCAGATATAGAGTAAATCTTCTTCTACACTGTCCCCTTCAGTCCCTCCCGGGGCAGTACAACAGAAGTTCAGTCCAGAGTAAAGAGATGTTAGCCATCATTCACGTTTGAATTGCTGTGTGTTTTTCAAGTAAAATCTGTTTTATTTCACAGAGAGTGGAAGTAATAAATATCAGTGTGTTGGCATGGCTGGCAGAACTGAAGGCAATTAGACTGAGGCACTCAGATGTGGCTCAGATGTTAGCTCACTGTTCACTGGGCAGCTTCCGAGAATCACCATGACAGGTGGCATTTATTTACTCTCTGTCCCTGAAGAACCAACTCCCAATAAGGAAACCGGAACAATGCAACTTCAAAAAGAATTTTCACTTCCCTCTTTGGAACTTTCTGGGACCAGCTGTCTTGCGTGAAGTTTTTAATTTCTTCAGCGTTAATAGTTGCTGGTGTTTGAGCTCAGGGGGAGGGTTCCCCCTGTGAACAGACAGCTGCTTCGATAGCACTGCTGCTGCAGAATCTCCTCAAAGCTGAGCTTTCAGATCATGACACAATCTAATTCATTGAAAGTGCTGTGCAGTGTGTGAGCGAGCTATCTAGCTGTCTTTTACAGTGTCAAACAGAGTTATCACTTTGCTTATGGTATCACTCTGGAGATATTTCACTGGTTTTCTGCAGAGCTCAGCAGTGGGTCTCTGCTGTTTGTTTTATACATCAACGATTTGGAATTGAACATAGGGAGGGCACATTTGGGGACAGTGCAGCTGACACAGGGACCGGCTGTGCAGTGTATAGTGTAGGGGATAGCTGTAAACTCCACAATGACACAGATGGGTTGGTGGAGTGGGCAGGAAAGTGGCACATGGAGTTCAACTCTGATAACTGCGAGGTAATGCATTTAGGGAGGTGAGGCAGCAGAAAGGGATACACAATATACTGAGAGGGGGAGCTGAACTGAGAGATCTTGGAGTACACGTTCCTAAAGATAGCAGTCCAGGTGGATAAGGTTTAAAGGAAGCTTGGAGAATGTTCTCCTCCATTGGCAGTGCGATAGAATACAAAAGGAAAGATATAATGATGAAACTGTGTAAGACACTGGTGAGGCTACAACTGGAGGATTGTGTGCACTTCTGGTGACCATCTTACAGGAAGGATGGAATTGCTGTGGGGAGAGTGTGGGGAAGATTGACCAGAACGTTGCCAGGGCTGGAGAATTGTAGCTACGAGGGGAGATTGGAGAGGGTGGGCTTGTTTCCATTGGAACAGAGAAGGCTGAGGGGTGAGGTGTACAGAATAGTGAGGGACAGAGCTGGAGTAGACAGGGGGACCCTGTTTCCCCTGGTCGAGAGTTCAAAAACCAGGGATCATAGATCCAAGCCAAGTGGCAGAAAGGTTAGAGAGAACATGAGGAAAAGGTTTTTCCACAGAAGATGGTGACCATAAGACATCGGTGCCGAAATTAGGCCATTCAGCCCATCGAGCCTGCTCCACCATTCAATCAGGGCTGATACGTTTCTCAACCCCATTCTCCCACTTTCTCCCTTTATCCCTTGACAATGAAGAGCCTAGCTATCTCCGTGTTAAATAGACTCAGTGACCTGGCCTCCACAGCCTTCTGTGGCAGTGAATTCCACAGTTTCATCACTCTCTGGCTGAGGACATTTCTCCTTATCTCTGATCTAAAAGGGTCTTCCCTTTACTCTCAGCCTGCACCCTCGGGTCCTCGTCTCTCTGACCAATGGCAGCATCTTCCCAACATCCACTCTGTCCAGGCCATTCAATACTCTGTCAGTTTCAATTCGATCCCCCCTCATCCTTCTAAACTCTATCGCGTGTAAAACCCAGAGTCCTGAAACGTTCCTTATATGGGTGTCTGGAATTCACTGCCTGAGTTTATGGTGGAGGCAGACACCCTGAACTCTTTTAAAAAGCACCTGGATCTGCACCTTCAGTGCTGGAAGCTGCAGGGCGATGGGCCGTGTGCAGGAAGATGGGATTGGAAAAGGCATCTGGGTGTCTCTGGGTCAGCATGGACAAGATGGGCTGAATGGCCCTTTCCGTGCTGTACCATTTCTATGGCTCTGAGACGCTGGCTGATCCGTGGCCTCAGACATACCAGCAAAACATAAGATGATTACAAATCTGACTTGCTTGCTGAGACAGTGGCTGAGAGGAAGCCTGATAGAGGCCTACACAGTTATGAGAGGCATAGACAGGGTTGAAAACAGAGGCTTTTTTCCAGGGTGGAAGTTTCAATTACAAGGGGTCACAGGTTAGAGGGGGATAGTTTAAGGGAGATGTATGAGGGAAGTTTTTCACCCAGAGAGTGGTAGGAGCCTGGAACACAGTGCCAGAAGAGGTGGTGGAAGCAGGTACACTGGTGACATTTAAGAGGCATCTGGATGGTTACATGAATCAGGAGGCAACAGAGGGATACAGACCGAATAAGGGCAGAAGGTTTTTTTTAGTTAGGGCATGATGAACGGCACAGGCTGGGAGGGCCGAAGGGCCTGTTCCTGTGCTGTACTTCTGTTTTGTTCTTTGTTCATTCAAAGAGGAATGGGGAAGAGAGAAAATATTGAGACATTAATGATCCCTGAACACATCCCTGAACAGTATGGGCAATTTAGCATGGCTAATTCACCGAAACCTGCACATTTTTGGACTGTGGGAGGAAACCCACACTGACACAAGGAAAAATGCTAGTATCTATCAATTCCAAAAGAGTTATGCTGGATTTGAAACATTAAATGTGTTTCGCTGTCCACAGGCTAGACTTGTTGAGTTTCTCCAGCATAGTTTTTATTTTGGATTTCCAGCATCCTCAATATTTCACTTTTGTTATGCTCATACCTGTTACTAGGAAGAGGGTGAGTGAGCACGTGCAAAGGTGTAATCCAATTGGGTCAGCTCCTCATACTGTCCCCACCTAATTATCCGAAAGGAGTTCAGTCTTTTAGTTGCTGTTAATGGAGGAGTTCACTGGACAGCAAGTATGTGAATTTTAAAAGCACTTTTGATAATGAATTGTAGACAAGGGATTGGAAATCTTGAACCACATACAGAAAACATCTAAATGTGGTGTGAGGTTACTGGTCTCTTCATTGGGAAACCGGGTACTGCCAGGGGCATTGGGCACTATTTCAGAAAGTTGTACCATCAGTTATAGCTGACTCTTCATGGAATCCCTACAGTGTGGAAACAGGCCCTTCAGTCCAACAAGTCCACACTGACCCTACAAAAAGTAACCCACCCAGACGCATTCCCCTACCCTATTACTCCACATTTACCCCTGACTAATGCACCTAACCTACACATCCCTGATTGCTACAATTTAGCATGGCCAATTCACCTAAACTGCACACTTTTGGATTGTGGGAGGAAACTGGAGCACTTGGAGGAAACCCACGCAGACACGTTCCCTGCTGTATGTTTGTACAGATATTCCCAGCTTCCATTTGTTCCTGTGTATACAGTGTCCTGTGAGAATAAGGAATACAGGAACAGACGTAGGCCATTCAGCCCCTCAGCCTGTTCCACCATTCACTGGGATCATGGCTCCATCTGTGGCCTGCCTTTAGCCCATTGCCTTTGCTTAACAAGAAGTTATCTACCTCAGTTTTAAAACCAACAATGACCCAGCATCCCCTACCACTTGCGAACGAGTGTCCCAAACCTGTCCCATCCTCTGTGTGTAGAAATGCTTCCAAACATCTCTTCCTGAACGGTCTGACCCCAATCCTCAGAGAACGCTCCCCTAACGCTAGAATCTCCAACCAGTCCAAATAGTTTATCTACCTTGTCTTTTCCTGGAACCATGGAGATGTACAGCACGGAAACAGACCCTTTGGTCTAACTTATCCATGCTAACCAGATATTTAGGATTAGGCAAAAGTCCCATTTGCCAGCACTTGGCCCATATCCCTCTAAACCCTTCCTATTCATGTACCCAGCCTTTTAAATGCTATAATTGTACCAGCCCCCACCACTTCCCTCATTCTACACGTACCACCCTCTGTGTGAAAACACTGCCCCTTAGGTCCCTTTTATATCTTTCACCTCTCACCCGAAACTGACGCCCTCTAGTTCTGGACTCCCCACCCCAGGGAAAAGACCTTATCTATTTTGAATTGAATTGAATTGAGTTTATTGTCCCGTGTACCGAGGCACAGTGAAAAGCTTGGCCTTGCGAGCAATACAGACAGATCACAGAGTTAAGTCGCACAGATAGTAAATAATAGGTAAACAGCAGCACAAACAGAAACACAGGTATAGGGGAATGCTAAGAGTTTGTATTTACCTAATCCATGCCCCTCCTGATTGTATAAACATCTATAATTTTGATTGTATCCCCGATAACCGTCTAAATTCTAGAGGAAGCAGACCTCATCTGTATAATCTGTCCTTTAAGTTAACTCCTGAAGTCCAGGTATCATTCTTGTAAACCCAGGTTGTAATCCCCCTCAAGCCAATAACTCCTTCCCAAGGTGTGCTGACCACAATACTATGACAGCCATGGCTGCAGAGTTCTGTTCACCTCTCTCAAACTTCACCGGTGGCTAGTTTCCAGGCACCCCCATCCTGTTCTCTACAAACCCCTCGTTAAACTGCTTCCACCTCCATACCCATCTTCCTGACCATGTTGGTGCTCTCTGCTCCTGGTCACACCATTCCAGCAGCTGCATTCTTTCACACTCACTCTGCGTTATTTATCCAGATGTGAGTTTCAGCCAATCCTGCTTCACTGAGCTGGCAAATGAGTTGTAGCCTGTATCTCAAAAGGCCGTTCACTTTTAACAGGAGGTAATGACAGGATCATGTCAGACAGTGTCGAACTGCTAAAAACTTTGGTAAGGCCACAGTTAGAACATTGTTCGGTTCTGGAATCCACATCATTGAAGGGATGTGAGTGCACTGGAGAGGGGGCAGAGGAGATTTACCAGGACGTTGTCTGGGCTGAAGAGTTTCAGTTATGAAGAGAGATTGGACAGCCTGGGGTTATTTACCTGAGAGCAGAGGAGACAGAGGGGGGCCATGATTGAGATGGATGAAATGATGAGGGGCAGAGATAGGGTAGAGAGGAAGAAATATTTCCCTTTGATAGAAGGATCAGTGACCAGACCTAGATTTAAGACGCAGGAAGTTTAAAGGGACTGTGAGGAAAGTTTTTTTTAACCCAAAGGGTGCTGGGAAACCGGAATTCACTGCCTGTGAGGGTGGGAGAGGCAGGAGCCCTCATCACATTGAAGACGGATTTCAAACTGCACTTGTAATGCCAAGGCACACACGGCAATGGGCCATGTGCTGGAACATGGGATTAGAATAGTTAGGAGATTGCTCTTGACCAGTATCGACTGGATGGGCTGAAGAGCCTTCACCTTTGCTGTCGATCTCAGTGAGTCTCTGACTGTCGGAACAGGGAAAGGCAGTTGGTTTGTCTCCAACAGGCTCTTTTATGTTCTCTCCTGTAACAGGAGAACACTGAGAGGGAATGTGATAGTATTGAAGGATCCATCAGACATTCAGTAACTATTCTGTACAAACATTACATTCCTCAGGTACATCAGTGTCTGGGATAATATTAAGCTTTTTTAAAAATCATTCATGGGATGAGGGCATTACTGGTTAGGCCAACATTTATTGCCTATCCCTAATTGCCCAGAGGGCAGTTGAGTCAACCTTGTTGCTATGGATCTGGAGTCACATATAGACCAGATTGGGTAAAGATGGCAGCTTCCTTCCTCAAAGGACTTTAGTGAACCAGATAGGTTTTTATAACAATTGATTCATGGTCAATATTGGACTCTTAATGCCAGATTTTTTTAAAAAATTGGATTCAGTTTCTACCATCTGCATGGCAGGATGAAAATCGAGGTCCCCAGATCATTATCTGGGTCTCTAGATTAATAGTGATGAAGGGCGTTCCTGAAACATTGATTCTCCTGCTCCTTAGATGCTGCCTGACCGGCTGTGCTTTTTCAGCACCACTCTTGTCTCTGGATTAATAGTCTACCAATAACACCTTTAGGCCATTACCTCCCCTAAAGTTGAGTTATTAAGTTACGACACAAGAGCATGCTTCCTGTAGGGGGTCATGCTCCTAGCGGTCTGAGGTAAGATGGTGTCTGAGTCCTTTATCGCCTCAGGTCACATGATGCCACCGTGAGCATGGCTG
>NC_057742.1:41759828-41764408 GCF_004010195.1 Chiloscyllium plagiosum
GATCCCAAGTTAGATTTTAGGGTCTTGAGAATGCTAGCAATGGCTGCTGGGGAGCTGAATGATTAGATTAGATTCCCCACAGTGTGGAAACAGGCCCTTTGGCCCAACCAGTCCACAGCGACTCTCCGAAAAGCAACCCATCTCCCCTGACTAATGCACCTAACACTACTGGCAATTTACCATGGCCAATTCACCTGACCTGTACATCTTTGTGACTATGGGAGGAAACCAGAGCACCTGGAGGAAACCCACACAGACACGGGGAGAATGTGCAAACTCCACACAGACAGTTGCCCGAGGCTGGAATTGAACCCGGGTCTCTGGCTCTGTGAGGCAGCAGTGCTAACCACTGTGCCACCGTGCCGCTGAGGACCAAGATATTCTGCTCAAGCAGGTCCTTACTCTGTCTGAGGGCACGAGACAATTTTCAAGCCTTGGTTTGGGGTGTCAGTGGGAAAATGCTTGTGAAGCACTGAGATGGATTAAATAAAATTGTTCTGCTATCTGGCAAAAACCAAAGACCAATGATTCAAACTGATCGGCAAAAGATCTAGCAGATTGCTTTTCTCACCCAGAGAGTTGTCAGTCTGAAAGAGTCGACTGGAAAAGGTGGTTGGAATTGTTACATAACTAATTCTCAAAAGGATTTAGACCACATCTTGAGGATGAGGAATACACAGGCTGACCATTATAGTAAGTAGGAATATGGGACTAAACGTGACTGCTCTTACAAAGAACCAACAAAGTGAGCTCAGCAAAATGTACCACACGTTTGGAACAGAATGGTGGGGCCCACAAATCTGCTCCAAGGGTATAAGAAGGAATCATTCAATCGATGGGCTGAATGACCCGCTCCTGTTTCTGAAAAAGGTCCTGGACTTCTCCCCCATATGTGACAGTGCTCCCCACTGAGCCAGGCTGGTCAGACTCTCTGAACATTGTGAGGTCCCAGTGCAGAGGTTTGATATTTTTGGGTTTTTTTTATTATTCCAGGGAAGAACGACACATTTGGAGAACCGATCAGCCTTTACGCCAGGCCAGGGAAGTCTAACTCTGATGTCCGGGCTCTAACATACTGTGATTTACACCGTATTCTGCGAGATGATCTGCTAGAGGTTCTCGACATGTACCCTGACTTCTCCAATAACTTCTGGACCAATTTGGAGATCACGTTCAATCTCAGAGATGTGAGTTTTATTCCTTTCCATGTTTTGCTTCAATTAATGCAGAACAATAATGGTGCACAGCATCCCTCACCCATCTCTGTGCTGTTTAACATGGTGTGACACAGTGTACACCCAGTCTGTATCACAGTGTACATCCTTCTGTGTCTCAGTGTACACCCAGTCTGCCTGTATCCCTGTGTACACCCTGTCCATCTATGCTTCAGTATACACAAGATTGCCTGTGTCCCAGTTCACACCCAGTCTGCCTGTATCCCAGCGTCAATGCATTCGGTCTGTATCTCAGTATACACTCAGTCTGTCTGTATCTCACTGTACACATAGTTTGTCTGTGTCCAAGTGTGCGCCCAGATGGCTTATATCCCATGTACACCCAGTCTGATTCCCAGTGTATACTCAGCCTTCTGTGTTCCAGTGTACACCCAGTTTCTCTGTGTCCCAGTGTACACCCAGTCTGTTTGTGTCCCACTGTATACCCATTCTCTCCATATTCCAGTGTACACCCAGTCTGTCTATATCCCAATGTACAGCCTGTCTGCCTGTATCCCAGTGTAGACCCAGTCGGCCTATATCCCAGATAGTCCCAGTTTCTCTGTATCCCAGTGTACACCCTGTGTCTTGGTGCATACCCAGTCTGTCTGTATCCCAGTGTACACACAATCTGCCTGTATCTCTGTGTACACACAGTCTGTCTGTATCCCAATGTACACCCAGTCTGTCTGTGTCTCAGTGGACACCCAATCTGCCTGTATCCCAGTTCACAACCAGCCTGTCTGTATCCCAGTGTACACCCAGTTTGCCTGTATCCCAGTGTACACCCGTTATGTCCATATCTCAGTGTACAGCCAGTCTGCCTGTATCCCTGTGTACAGCCAGCCATCTGTATCCCAGTGTACACCCAGTCTGTATCTCAGTGTACACTCAGTCCGTCTGTATCCCAGTGTACACCAAGTCTGTCTGTATCCCAATGTACACCCGGTCTATCTGTGACCCAGTGTGCACTCAGTCTTTCTGTAACCCAGTGTACAACCAGTTGGTCTATGTCTCAATGTAGACCCAGTCCACCTGTATCCTAGTATACACCCAGTTCGCCTGTATACCAGTGAACACCCAGTCTGTCTGTGTCTCCATGTGCACCAGGTCTGCCTGTATCCTAGTTCTCACCCAGTCTGCCTGTATCCTCAAGTACACCCAGTCGACCTGTATACCAGTGTACACCCAGTTTGCCTGTGTCCCAATGTACACCCAGTTTGTATGCGCCTCCATGTACACCCAGTATGTGTGTATCCCAGTGTACACCCAGTATGCTGTATCCTAAGATACACCCAGTCAGTCTGTATACCAGATTACATGCCGTCTGTCTGTATCCCAGTGTACACCCAGTATGTCTGTTTCCCAGTGTCCACCCAGACTGTCTGAATCCAAGTGTACACCCAGTCTGCCTGTATCCCAGTGTACACTCAGTTTGCCAGTATCCCAGTGTCCACCAAGTTTGCCTGTATCCTAGAGTCCACTCAGTCTGCCTGTATCCTAGTATACATCCAGTCTGTCTGTATCCATCCATTTGAAAATCAGAAATGTAATGTTAGCTGATAATTTGCACAATGGTCAACACCATTTTTAATTCCTCAGCTATTGAAGCAATCCAAGTCTGAATGCAGCAAGGCCTGGGTAATATCTGACCTTTAGCTGTTAATTGGCAAGTAGTAGTCACATCACATGAGTACCAGAGAATGACATCTCCGACAAGAGAGAATCTAACCATTGCTGGATGGCACTCAATGGCATTACCATCACTAATAGCCCCATCAACATAGATCAGAAACTGAACTGGTCTAGCTGTACAAATACCGTGGCTACAGGCCTAAGCCAGAGGCCTCGGATACTGCAGTGTGCTACTCACCTCCTGATCAACCCCCCCTCCCAAAAAACATAGTCTGCCAACAAAAAGGCTCACGCCAGGGGTGTGTGGGATACTCCCCACCTATCTGGATGGGGGAAGCCCCAACAACACTCAAGAAGTTAGAAATCACACAACACAAGGTTATAGTCCAACAGGTTTATTTGGAAGTCATAACACTCAAGAAGGTTGACACCATCCAGGATAAAGCAGCCGCTTGATTGGCAACACATCCATAAGCATCCACTCCCTCCATTACCGATACTCAGTAGCAGCAGTGTGTCCTATTCTACAAGATACACTGCAGAAATTCACCAAAGATCCTCATACAGCACCTTCCAAACCCACAACCACTGCCATCTAGAAGGACAAGGGCAGCAGATACATGGGACGACCATCCTCTGCGCATTCCCTCCAAGCCACTCACCATCCTGACTTGGAAATGTATCACTGTTCCTTCACTGTCACTGAGTCAAAACCCTGGAGTTTCCTGCCTAAGAGCATCCTCAGCCACAGAAACATGGGCCCACCATTACCTTCTCAAGGGCAGTTAGGGATGAGCAATAAATGCTGGTCCAGCCAGTGACACCCACATCTTATTAATGAATCAAAAATCGAACTACCGTTGAAGTTAAGGTGGATCCAGTATCCCTTTGTTTGGGACTACTGCATCTGCCCTGTCTGGGTGAGCACAGGAAGAGGTTATTTAACATTCTTACACACTGTGTGAGGAAGAACATTCTCATGAACTTGATACCAGAGAAACCTCCAGTTCTTGTGGGGTGGCACAGACTTGTGATGGAGCACATCCCCCAAGATAATTTGACAAGTATGGTGCGCCATGGAACAGAGTAATTTTATAAGACAGGAGGGCCCTTTCTAAATTACATGGACATGGACCTATCGCTGGGACAGATTAGGGCCTGATATAGCCGCGAAGGTTGTATTTAGTGGTCTGGGGACCACGGTGAGAGGGAGGAGGCCCTAGTGAATTTCGGTATAATAACTGTGGACAGGAGTTTCTGTGAAGGTGCGGTGAGTGGAGTAATGTAACGTTGTGTCATGTAATGTCATTTTATTGGATTGTAATGTAACTTAATACTATTTCATTTAGAGTCAGAGTCATAGAGATGTACAGCATGGAACCAGACCCTTCGGTCCAACCCGTCCATGCCGACCAGATATCCCAACCCAATCTAGTCCCACCTGCCAGCACCCGGCCCATATCCCTCCAAACCCTTCCTATAAATATACCCATCCAAATGCCTCTTAAATGTTGCAATTGTACCAGCCTCACCACATCCTCTGGCAGCTCAGTCCATACACGTACCACCCTCTGTGTGAAAAAGTTACCCCTTAGGTCTCTTTTATATCTTTCCCCTCTCACCCTAAACCAATGCCCTCTAGTACTGTACTCCCCCACCCCAGGGAAAAGACTTTGCCTATTTATCATATCCATGCCCCTCATGATTTTGTAAACCTCTATAAGGTCACCC
>NC_057742.1:41764774-41769262 GCF_004010195.1 Chiloscyllium plagiosum
AAGTGTATAAGTCCTGCTAAGATTTGCTTTCCCAAAATGCAGCACCTCGCATTTATCTGAATTAAACTCCATCTGCCACTTCTCAGCCCATTGGCCCATCTGGTCCAGATCCTGTTGTAATCTGAGGTAACCCTCTTCACTGTCCACTATACCTCCAATTTTGGTGTCATCTGCAAACTTATTAACTACACCTCTTATACTCGCATCCAAATCATTTATGTAAATGACACAAAGTAGAGGACTCAGCACCGATCCTTGTGGATCAGTCTCCCATGGGGAACCTTGTCGAACGCCTTACTGAAGTCCACATAGATCACATCTACTGCTTTACCCTCATCAATCCTCTTTGTTACTTCTTCAAAAACTCAATTAAGTTTGTGAGACATTTAATTTGAGTTTATTTTAATTTAGGTTAAGCTAAGTAAATATGAGGCAATTGTACCTTGAAGAGAAGTAGGTAGTTAACATTGCTGTAATATAATAATGTGGTATTATTTCTACTTTTCTGTATTTTTGTACTTTTATAACTTTTCTTTGTAAAAGAGTAAAAGTTGTTCAATAAATAAATATATACATTATATGGAAAAAGAACTAGAACCCACAGAACTACAGGCCAGGTTCGGCTGGGCTGGGATCAGGATGGTACAGTCACTGTTGGCTGAAGAAGCTCTTTCTGTGCCATGACACCTCTCTGGTTCTGTGCCCATCTTTGCCAGTGCCAGGAGCTGAACTAGCTCTGGTCTCTGTCTGATGGTGAACCAATGAAATGACACAGCCCTGGGGAGCTCTCAGGGTTTCTGACCGGTGGTTTGACTGTAGCTCACCCTTTGTACAGACCAGCAGGATAAACATCAACAGACCTCAATATGGCCTTTTAAAATGATGGAGTAATTACAGCTCAGAGACAGGCTGTTCAGCTTTCACAACTGTGTCTGTGTTTCTCCTCCTCACTAGCTTTCTCCCATCCTTGTCAACAATTTCCATTAATATTTCCTGTTATTCTTCCTCGTATTGATCCTGCTCCCCTCTAATTGTATCTGTATTTCTTCAATAATCATTCATTCATGGGATGTGAGCGTCACTTTTAAGACCAACATTTATTTCCCATCCCTAATTACCCAGGAGTCAAATGTAGGCCAGACCAGGTAAGGATGGCCGTTCCCTTCCCTAAAGGATATTAGTGAACCAGATGGGTTTTCCCTGATAATTAGACACTTAATTCCAGATATTCAAATTCAAATTCCACCTTCTGTTACTGCCGGATCCAAACCCGAGTCCCATGAACATTACCTGGATGTCTGGATTAATAGTCTAGTAATAATACCATTAGGCCATCACCTCCCTATAAGGGTTCTTGTCATGCAGTGGTAGTGTCCCTACCTCTGAACCAAGGAAGTCCATGTTAACGTCCCAGTGTTTATTCACCTTACCCACTTCCTCTGGAAGTGAGTTCCACATTTCCACCATTCTCTCAGTAAATACGTCCATGTGCAAAGTGTATCAAAGAACAAAGAAAGTTACAGCACAGGAACAGGCCCTTCGGCCCTCCAAGCCTGTACTGTTCTGCTCATGTTCAAACAGCTATTCCATATAGTAGTGTACATTCGGTACGTCTGTGTACCACTGTGCGTCAAGCATGCCCGTGTACATCCAGTGTGTCAGTCTACACTAAGAATGTTTTGTGTATCAGTGGATGTTGTATCTGATGAGCAGCCTGCACTGAGTGTGTGGGGTCTGTTAGCTGGATGGCTAGCTTACAATGCATTTATCTGTGGGATGGGAGTGTCACTGGCTAGAACAGCATTTATTGCCCATTCCTAATTGCCCAGAGGGCAGTTGAGAGTTAACCACATTGCTGTGGGTCTGGAGTCACATGTAGGCCCGACCAGGTAAAGATGGTAGTTTCCTTCCCTAAAGGGCATTAGTGACCCAGATGGGTTTTTTCCTGACAACCGACAATGATGTCATGGTCATCATTAGACTCGTGATTCCAGTTTATTTCTCGATTGAAATGCCACCATCTGCTGTGTTTGAACTCGGGTCCCCAGAACATTACCTGGGTCTCTGGGTTAACATTCCAACAGCAATACCACTAGGCCATCGCCTCCCCACATTTCTACTATTCCTGAATGATGGAGTTATCACACAGGTTACCGGGAAGGATTCTCCTTCTCAACCTCTCCCCTCGCCTGAGCTGTGATGACCAGTCGTCTCTCAGTAATGACAAGGCAGCCCCATGGTCTGGTAGGATTACGATGACTTTACCTTTACTGACCCTACAAGTAGGGTGATGTATTGCAGGTACTCAGTCCCTCAACCTCCCCAAAGGTGTCCTGCAATCTGAGAGCCTCCTTGTTTAAGACAAGCACTTTTTTGTGTTCTTTAAAATGCATTTCCTAGGCAGATCGGATACTCCGTTCACCCCCGAGTGAGGATTCGGACAATGGGAACAGAAGAGTTCGACGAAGGAAGCAATCACTCTGGGAAAGGAGTAACACCGGTGAGTGTGCAGCCTGGGGACTCTGTCCCTTACAATCAACAGCTGCATAAGTGTACAATAAATATCACCGGCTCCAGAGGAGGGTGATGCAAAACCAGTGAATTAAGGTGAACGCCAGTTACATATCCACAGTCCCAGAACACACACCACACAGCTGCTGGGTTAAGTAAAGCCTATCAGCAATAGAGGCAATTAATACACATTCTGCATTAACACACTCACTATATCCCTGGTTTCCACACTCACCCTATCCTCACACTGCTGTGAACACAGTCACATTCAGTTTGTTCACTGTGTTCCCTACCTCATTGCCTTGAGTCATGTCCGCCTCTGACAATTCTAACTGACCAGTTATTAGGCTCCTGTGGGCAGAACCTGGACCCTTTGGCCCAGTGGTATGGCAATGCACCACAACAGCCCTAAAGTTGTGCTAATAGATAGAGATTGATTACTTTACCAATTAATGAATTGATTAATTAACAATGATCAGTCCGTGACTCCAGTATTACTGTATTTGCAATGTCCACAATGTCTGAGGGTGAAATGGAGGGCAAGTCATGGTGTGTTACAAATAAGCCTTTTCAATCAACAATGAAGTCCTGTATTGTGAGCCCTGCAATGAATTGAAGAGAAATTCTCCTGCCTCTTACTCACTTTGACTGGAAACAAAATCCAGCCTTTATGTAAGTCCTTTATATTTGTTTCAGTCTGTATTTAATGAGGCGCAAGAGAATCCCCAAATAATCAGCATCAACCTACAATTAAACAATTGATATTAAAGTAGCTCTGCAACCTCGGTGCAACGGCAAGGCAGTATTAATTAGAATCATTTGTGGATCTAATGCTAGTCATTCAGTGCAGCATGCATTGCTGCAAGGGAATTTGTTAAGAACATTGTGTCTCAGGGAGTGACAAATAGATCCTGACTGGGTTGGGGAGTGGAGTTTGAGGAGCAGGGAGATGGTTCCTGTCGGCTATCCCATGAACGTCATCATTATTTTCTGGTGCAGGTTCAGAAATGATCAGATTTGACTGAACTTAGTTTCCTTACTTGCCTGAATGGGATTATGAGCTTGTAAACTTTGGGTTCTGAATCGAGAATTTGAGGCACTTAGGTCACCATGCTCATGGTCTTAGAGGAATTTGTCTTTTAATTGCAAGTCAAAAAATTGAGATTCCATGCAGGATCCCACTGAACTATCCCTAAAACTATCTCTTCAGATGGGCGAAAGTGGGTACTGCAGATGCTGGAGATTGGAGTGGTGCTGGAAAAGTGCAGAAGGTCAGGCAGCATCCGAGGAGCAGGAAAAATCGATGTTTCAGGCAAAAGCCCTTCTTCCTGATGAAGGGCTTTTGCCCGAAACGCAATTTTCCTGCTCTTCGGATGCTGCCTGACCTTCTGCACTTTTCCAGCACCACTCTAATCTATCACTTCAGATGCCCATACCAGAAGGATAGTAAACCAATCAGGATACCCTCTTCTGAAACCCTGCCTGTTCACGAATCCACTGAGAAATAAGAAAGCGATGATCACCTTATTGGGATTGTATTATAGACCCCCCAATAGTCAGAGGGAAATTGAGAAATACACTTGTAAGGAGATCTCAGCTATCTGTAAGAATAATGGGGTAGTTATGGTAGGGGATTTTAACTTTCCAAACATAGACTGGGACTGCCATAGTGTTAAGGCTTTAGATAGAGAGGAATTTGTCAAGTGTGTACAAGACAATTTTCTGATTCAGTATGTGGATGTACCTACCAGAGAAGGTGCAAAACGTGACCTACTCTTGGGAAATAAGGCAGGGCAGGTGACTGAGTTGTCAGTGGGAGAGCACTTTGGGGCCAGCGACCATAATTCTATAAGATTTAAAATAGTGATGGAAAAGGGTAGATCAGATCTAAAAGTTGAAGTTCTAAATTGGAGAAAGGCCAATTTTGACGGAATTAGGCTAGAACTTTTGAAAGCTGATTGGAGGCAGATGTTTGCA
>NC_057742.1:41770923-41799880 GCF_004010195.1 Chiloscyllium plagiosum
GGTTACCTCAGATTACAACAGGATCTTGACCAGATGGGCCAATGGGCTGAGAAGTGGCAGATGGAGATAAATGTGAGGTGCTGCATTTTGGGAAAGCAAATCTTAGCAGAACTTATACACTGAATGATAAGGTCCTAGGGAGTGTTGCTGAACAAAGAGACTTTGGAGTGCAGGTTCATAGCTCCTTGAAAGTGGAGTCGCAGGTAGAGAGGATAGTGAAGAAGGCATTTGGTTTGCTTTACAAAGAGACTTTGGAGTGCAGGTTCATAGCTCCTTGAAAGTGGAGTCGCAGGTAGAGAGGATAGTGAAGAAGGCATTTGGTTTGCTTTCCTTTATTGGTCAGAGTATTGAGTACAGGAGTTGGGAGGTCATGTTGCGGCTGTACAGGACATTGGTTAGGCCAATATTTCATTGGTTGAAATATTGCGAGCAATTCTGGTCTCCTTCCTATCGGAAAGATGTTGTGAAACTTGAAAGGGTCAGAAAAGATTTACAAGGATGTTGCCAGGGTTGGAGGATCTGAGCTATAGGGAGAGGCTGAACAGGCTGGGGCTGTTTTCCCTGGAGCGTTGGAGGCTGAGGGGTGACCTTATAGAGGTTTACAAAATCATAAGGTGCATGGATAGGGTAAATAGACAAAGTCTTTTTCCTGGGCTGTGGGAGTCCAGAACTAGAGGGCATAGGTTTAGAATGAGAGGGGGAAAATATAAAAGGGACCTAAAGGGCAACTTTTTTCACGCAGAGGGTGGTACGTGTATGGAATGAGCTGCCAGAGGAAGTGGTGGATACTGGTGTAATTGCAACATTTAAAAGGCATTTGGATGGGTATATGAATAGGAAGGGTTTGGAGGGATATGGGCCAGGTGCTGACAGGTGGGACTAGATTGGTTGGGATAACTGGTCGGCGTGGACGGGTTGGACCGAAGGGTCTGTTTCCATGCTGTACATCTCTATGACTCTCTAACTTTATCTCTGGAGCAGATGGGACTTGAAACTGGGCCTTCTGGCAATTGCTTTACAGTGATCCGAGGGGCAATGACCATTGAGTCCTTAGAAGAGGCTCATATCTGAATAAGATGTAGTTTAGTGCAGGTCAGTAATCAGGGATACTAGCTTGAGATTGAGATTATCAGACAGTAGATGTCACATCTGTCCCCCTTCAAGGTATTTCTCCATTTTCCCACCCAAGATTGTATGACATTTTCAGATTGGGTGAGCACAGACCGACTCCAGCATAAACCCTTTCAGAGCCATTAACCTACACAACACCTCCGATCCCTCTTCATCTCATCCAAACCTTTTTAAAATCCTTTTCTCCCCCATGTGTTTATTTAGCATGCCCTTGAACCCATCACTATTATTCACCATGTGGTAGTGAATATCATTTTCCTGCTGCTACCCAGATCGTCATTTCTCCTGAATTCCTTACCACATTTGTAAATGCTCTGTAGCCTGAGACACCCTTGTAAGTCAAAATATCTTCTCTACACCACCTGATCCAATCTCCTCATAATATTAATGACCTCCATTTGGTCACCCCCTCAGCCTTCTTTTTTCGTGTTTTTTTTCTAGATTTAACTGTAAGAATGCTCACTGTAGTCAAATATCCGCTCACTATAGTCAAATATCCTTGGAGACACCAATGAGCAGTGAGTGGCCAAAATCCATGGAGTGCTAACCCAGTGCCTTCAGGGGTTGAGAGGGTATTTTACAATGGAGGGAGAGAGTTGTTTTTCTCACAGTATTGTGATATCTCTTCATTGTTGAGTGCGGGTGCTGAGAAATTGAGTGTAATATTCATTAAAGCTTCCGATTTTAGAGACTCTGAATGAAGGAGATCCTGATGGAGCCAAGGTCCCACTACCAAACCACCGCACTCATACAGCCAGGGAGCACTGGGATGACAGCAGCATGACACCCCGCTCACAGACCAGGGAGGACAACCTCAAAGCTTCCGCCTCCAGCGTTACTGAGATGAACAGCAGATCACCAGCAACCAATCTGAACTTTGTTACATCTGACCCAGTCCCCATGGAGTACAGGAAGAAAGGCAACGGAACCCATCACTTTACAGGTACCAGAGTCATCCACAACTCTTTGTGAATTTGTTGGGCTGTTGAGGTCTCATGATAGTTGTCTTCACTGGAATTGTAATCAGGAAACCGTTGTCCTTTCCTGTTTCCCATCCCTAACCTTTCCACTTCTGCCGATAGCCCATCTCCATTTTGTTTCTGAATGAACATTTATAAAGAGGAATGGAAAGCCATTCAAGAAATTCCTCCTCATCTCAGAGTCATAGAGTCATAGAGATGTACAGCACGGAAACAGACCCTTCGGTCCAACCCATCCATGCCAACCAGATATCCCAACCCAATCTAGTCCGACCTGCCAGCACCCGGCCCATATCCCACCAAACCCTTCCTATTCATATACCCATCCAGATGCCTCCTACATGTTGCAATTGTACCAGCCTCCACCACATCCTCTGGCAGCTCATTCCATACACTTACCACCCTCTGCATGAAACAGTTGCCCCTTAGGTCTCTTTTATATCTTTCCCCCCTCACCCTAAACCTATACCCTCTAGTTCTGGACTCCCGACTCCAGGGAAAAGACTTTGTCTATTTACCACGATGACCTGTTACTCTGAGATGATGCCCTCTGGTCATAGAACGTCCCTCAAGGGGAAACAACCTCTCGACATCAATCCTGTCAATTTCTGAGAATATAAAATGTTTTAATAATGTCTCCTTTCATTCTCTGAAATTCCAATGAATGCAGGCCCAACTTACACAAACCTGTCCTCATCAGAAAATCTTTCGTCAAACTAGTGAATTTTCTCTGGACTGTCTCCGGTGTTAGTGTATGAGGACCAAAACAGTTCACAGGATTCCAGTTGTGGTCTGACTAGTGCCTTGTATATTTTGAGCAAGACCACCCTATCTTTGTGCTCCAGTCCCTTTGAAATAAAGGCTAACTGTCTGTTTGCCTTCCTTATTACCAACTGAATTTGGATGCTAGCTTTTTATGGTTGATGAACAATGACCCCAAATCCCTCTGTGCTGCAGCTTTCTGTAGTCTTTTTCCATTTAAATAATATTTAGCTCTACTCATCCTCCTACCAAAGCATTCCTGCCAAGTTCTGGACCACACCCTTAGCCTCTCTAAATCCTTGTGTCACCCTTCTACTTGCCGTCCCACCTGTTGTTGTGTCTTCCACAAACTTGTTGATAATACATTCAGTTCCATCATCTAAATCATTAATTTGCATTATAAATCATTGTGGCCACGTCACTGATCCCTGTGGCACTCTGCTAGTTACAGGATGCAGTCCTGAAGTTGCCCTTTTTCTCCCAACTCTCAGTCTTCTATTTGTTAGCCAACCTTCAAACCATGTTCATGGATTATCCCCAATTCCATGGGCTCAGATATTTTTAATTCATTAACTGAATGAGGGCATTGCTGGCTCGGCTAACATTTACTGCCCATTCCCAATTGCCTCAGAGGGCAGTTAAGAGTCAGCCACATTGGTGTGGGTCAGGATTCACATGTAGGCCAGACCAGGTAAGGATGGCAGATTTCCTTCCCTAAAGGGCATTAGTGACCCAAATGGATTTTTCCTGACAATTGGCAATGGATTCCAGAGTTTTTTTTAAATTGAATACAAATTCCAAAAGGTGTCATGGTGGGATTCAGACCTGGGTCCCCAGAATGTTAGCCGGGTTTCTGGATCAACACACCCAGTGATAATACCACTAAACCCCTTATTGAATTGGCTAATATTGAGTACCTTATCAAACACTTCTTGGAAAGCCAAATATATTACATCCCTTTATCCATCCTGCTTCTAACCCACTGAAAGAATTTGTCAGGCATGATTGCCTTTTCATAAGGCCACAATGCATCTACTACTTTCTATTAAGTAATTCTAAATGCTCTGCTATTACATTCTTTATAATAGACTTTATCATTTCCCAATGACAGATGTTCCTCAGGGTAGTGTCCTAGGGTAGTGCTGCTGGGCCATGTTCATCTCCAATAAGAATCAATCTAACCATTGCCACTTGACATTCAATGGCATTACTATCACTGGTAATTACCATTACCAATGGCACCCCACTATTTACATCCTGGATGTAACCAGAAACTGAACTGGACTTGCCATATAAATAGAATGACTACAACAGCAGGTCAGAAGCTAGGAATCCTGTAGAGAGTAACTCACTTCCTGACTTCACAAACCTGTCCACCTACAAAATGAGGTGTGTGATGGAATATTCCCCACTTTCCTAGGTAGGTGTAACTCTAGCAACACTGAGGTAGCTTTACACCATTGGGATCGAGCACCACACCCACAATCACATTCTTTATCATGGACACTCAGTGGCAGCAGTATATACCGTCTACAAGATGCACTACAGGAATTCACCAAGGTTCCTCTGACAGTACTTTCTAGACCTGTGACCTCTATCATCTAGAAGGACAAGGGCAGCAGATACATCGGAACACCATCCCCTGCAGGGTCCCCCTCACCATCCTGACTGGGAAATATGTCGCCGTCCTTTACTGTCTCTGGGTCAAAATCCTGGGAATTCCCTCCCTCAGAGCATTGTGGGTCAACCCACAGCAGGTGGACTGCAGCGGTTCAAGAAGGCAGCTCACCCCCATCTTCTCCAGGAGGGGCATGGACAGGGTAAATAGACAAAGTCTTTCCCTGGGGTGGGGGAGTCCAGAACTAGAGGGCATAGGTTTAGAGTGAGAGGGGAAAGATATAAAAGAGACCTAAAGGGCATGGTTTTCACACAGAGGGTAGTACATGCATGGAATGAGCTGCCAGAGGAAGTGATGGAGGCTGGTACAATTACAACATTTAAAAGGCATTTGGATGGGTATAAGCTGGGTGCTGAAAGGTGGGACTAGATTAGGTCTCAGAGCATTGTGGGTTAACCCACAGCAGGTGGACTGCAGCAGTTCAAGAAGGCAGCTCACCCCCACCTTCTCCAGGAGGGGCATGGACAGGGTAAATAGACAAAGTCTTTCCCTGGGGTGGGGGAGTCCAGAACTAGAGGGCAAAGTTTGAGAGTGAGAGGGGAAAGATATAAAAGAGACCTAAAGGGCATGGTTTTCACACAGAGGAATGAACTGCCAGAGGAAGTGATGGAGGTTGGTACAATTACAACATTTAAAAGGCATTTGGATGGGTATAAGCTGGGTGCTGAAAGGTGGGACTAGATTAGGTTGGGATATCTGGTCGGCATGGACGGGTTGGACCGAAGGGCCTGTTTCCGTGCTGTACATCTCTATGACTCTATAACTAGGGATAGGCAATAAGCGCCGGGACATCCAATGACACCTACACCCCATGAATAAATAATTTTAAAATATCTGCTGGGAATAAACTCTGAGCAGTAGGAATCCCCTCTCTGTGTCAGTTTATGATCTCATAAATACATCAGCCATTTAACCCCTTAGCTGTTACAAGAGGTAATTCAGCCCCTTGAGCCTGTTAATTAAAGCACAGGCGGAAGTCATTTATCCCATCATTAACTAGTTAATGGAGCCAATCATTTAGCCCATCAATCCTTTTGGCTGGTCTGCAGTTTAAACCCAGTATTACCTTTGACCCCTATGCATTTTTCAGTCAATGTATTGTGTAAATTTTTTTCTGGAGCTTACTGGGCTGTTTCAACCTGCACCTCTTTCAGGTACTTTTACAAGTGTGTCAAATATGTTCAGTTTCTGGGACGAGAGAAAGGACAGCCAGTTTTCAGAATTACAAGGACGTTCGGCGTCAGCTCATGCTAACTTGGGGAGAGCAGCCAGCATGGAGGACAGGGCACGGCTGGAGGTGGAATCCAGGCTGGAGATTCTCCATGCACAGCTTAACAGGTGAGAACATCACAGTGTTGTGAGGCATGCAACTAGCCAAACTATAATCAGTTATTACAACCAGACCCTGGAGAAGAATCCAAGATGATACCCCAAATTGTCAAATTCCAGGGTGACCTGACTGAATTAGTTCAGCTTCTTTATTTACCTGTACACTCAATGGTCCTGACAAGGTTAATTCACAAAGAATCCCTTCCTATGTTGATGACTTTCTCACAAACACAAATGAAATAGTAATTTCAAAGCAGCTGATTTAACCAGCCCAGTTACCAGTTAAATTACCAGTTAACAAAAGAGTAAATTTACTAATTACTAATCATGAGAAGTAATAATGTGATACATATGCACCGAGATTAGAAACAAAATATGTATCTACGAAAAAGGCAGAGGTTGAATAAAGAGATATGGATCAGTCTCCGAGTTCTGTGAAGAGTAGACTAGCACCTTTGCAGCTGTTACTTTAGGCGATACCAGTAACACATGTCGGATAGTGAGTGGTTGGTTTTGAGATGCTTGACTTTGTGGGTCAGCTGAAAGCTCTTTGTCTTGTTTCACTTTGGCAGAACTTTCACTTCTTTCCTGGCTTCCAGGAAGGACATCCTGCAGTGCAAGGGAGACTTGTGGTTTTCTCAGATGTGACTCTCACAGCACACATCTTTGCACAATAGCACACCCAGACCTGAGTTAAAACTGACTTTTAACTCACGTTCTTGTGTATTCTTAAAAAGGGAAAACATAAACATGCCTTTCAATCAGACAAATCTCTTTTCTCTGATAACGTCCACTGTCTAAGGTAATTCACAGGAAAATACAGTTCAGCTTGAAATGCGTTTCTCTTTTTGAAGCTCCTTGACACTCATCTGGTGTTACATTACATAATCTCCCTCAAGACTAAGACGTCCACAGTCACTGAAATATGTTGTTTAGAATATCCATTCTCACTTCTGGTTTGGCTGTAATTGCTCTTCTTAAATAACATTTAGAATTAAAAGTTCAATGTGTCCAGAGGTGATCTAGGGTTATAATTCATCATCATGATAGTATAGTGATCTCCAGAAGAAAGAGGGAGGTTAAAACTCGAGATTAGAATCACCCATGCGTTGGTACTGCAGTGATAATCCCTGATGAAGGGCTTATGTGCAAAACATCAATTCTCCTGCTCCTCAGATGCTGCCTGACCTGCTGTGCTTTTCCAGTGTCCCCTTCTCGACTCTGACTCTCCAGCATCTGCAGTCCTCACTTTCTCCTGGTAATTCCATGGCACTTTGCCATCATGCTGTGTGATCTGTGCCACTTCTGTTGGATGCCACACTATTACTGCTTGGTCATGTGATTGTGAATGGGAGGAAAGCAGGAACCACATACACGTTCATCAATACTCACACTTGCACTCACACTCATTCTCACACACAGTCTCATTCAAACTAACATTTGTCCTACAGTATATTCACAATCAAGTTAAGGGATATTTCTCATGTCCTCAAACATATACTCTTGCACTGCTGACACAAACTCTCATGCTGTTTACATTAATTAATTGTTTAATTTAAAATATGCACAAAACCCTTGATTCAGTGCCAAGTTATTGTCATACAGTTCTAGAGATGTCCAGCATGGAAACAGACCTTCAGTCCAACTCATCCATGCCAAATTAATCTATTCCCATTTGCCAGCATTTGGCTCATAAGCCTCTAAACCCTTGATAAAAGGAAGGAGAAGGCTTACGTTAGAATGAGATGTGAAGGCTCAGTTTGGGCACTTGAGATTTACAAGTTAGCCAGGAAAGACCTAAAGAGAGAGCTAAGAAGAGCCAGGAGGGGACATGAGAAGTCGTTGGCAGGCAGGATCAAGGAAAACCCTAAAGCTTTATATCAGGAATAAAAGAATGACTAGAGTAAGATTAGGGCCAATCAAGGACAGTAGTGGGAAGTTGTGGGTAGAGTCCGAAGAGATGGAGAAGCGCTAAGTGAAAATGTTTCATCAGTATTCACACTGGAAAAAGACAATGTTGTCAAAAAGAATACTGAGATACAGGCTATTAGACGAGATGGGATTGAGGTTCACAAGGAGGCGGGGTTAGTAATTCTGCAAAGTGTGAAAATAGATAAGTCCCCTGGGCCAGAAGGGATTTATCCAAGAATTCTCTGGGAAGAAGATTGCCGAGCCTTTGGCTTTGATCTTTATGTCTTCATTGTCTACAGGAATAGTGCCAGAAAACTGGAGGATAGCAAATGTCCCCTTATTCAAGAAGGAGAATAGAGACAACCCTGATAATTATAGACCAGTGAGCCTTACTTTGATTGTGGGTAAAGTGTTCAAAAAGGTTATAAGAGATAGAATTTATAATAATCTCAAAAGGAATAAGTTGATTAGGGATAGTCAACACGGTTTTGTGAAGGGTAAGTTGTGCCTCACAAACCTTATTGAGTTCTTTGAGAAAGTGACCAAACAGGTGGATGAGGGGAAAGCGGTTGATGTGGTGTACAGGGATTTCTGTAGGTTTTTGCACAAGAAATGGAGGCATGGGATTGAGGATGATTTGGCAGTTTGGACCAGAAATTGGCTAGCTGAAAGAAGACAGAGGGTGGTGGTTGATGGGAAATGTTCATCCTGGAGTTCAGTTACTAGTGGTGTACTGCAAGGATCTGTTTTGGGGCAACTGCTGTTTGTCATTTTTATAAATGACCTGGATGAGGGCGTAGAAGGATAGGTTAATAAATTTGTGGATGACACTAAGGTCGGTGGAGTTGTGGATAGTGACGAAGGATGTTGCAGGTCACAGAGGGACATAGATAAGTTGCAGAGCTGGGCTGAGAAGAAACAAATGGAGTTTGATGTGGAAAAGTGTGTGGTGACTCACTTTGGAAGGAGCAACAGGAATAAAGAGTACTAGGCTAATGGTAAGATTCTTAGCAGTGTAGGTGAGCAGAGAGATCTCGGTGTCTCTGTCGATAGACCCCTGAAAGTTGCCACCCAGGTTGATAGGGTTGTTATGAAGGCATATGGTGTGTTAGCTTTTATTGGTAGAGAGGTTGAGTTTCAGAGCCATCAGGTCATGCTGCAGCTGTACAAAACTCTGGTGCGGCCACACTTGGAGTATTGCGTACAGTTCTGGTCACTGCATTATAGGAGGATGTGGAATCTCTGGAAAGGGTTCAGGGGGGATTTACCAGGATGTTGCCTGGTATGGAGGGAAGGTCTTACGAGGAAAGCCTGAGGGACTTGAGGCTGCTTTCGTTAGAGAGAAGGTTGAGAGGTGACTTAATCGAGACATATGAGATGATCAGAGGGTTAGATCGGGTGGACAGTGAGAGCCTTTTTCCTCAGATGGTGATGGCTAGCATGAGCAGACATAGCTTTAAACTGAGGAGTGATAAATATAGGACAGATATCAGAGGTAGTTTCTTTACGCAGAGAGTAGTGAGGGCATGGAACGCCCTGCCTGCAACATCACCAACCCAAACATATAAACAGAAAGCAGGAATCATGAACAGTGCTTCGCCTGGAGGCCCACTGAAGATGTTACCTGGTAGGGTGATGAAATGTCTGGGAGCAGAGCTGAAAATGTGTTGCTGGAAAAGCACAGCAGTTCAGGCAGCATCCAAGGAGCAGGAGAATCACGTTTCGGGCATGAGCCCTTCTTCAGGAATGGTTTCTGAAGAATGGTTCCTGAAGAAGGGCTCATGCCCGAAATGTCGATTCTCCTGCTCCTTGGATGCTGCCTGACCTGCTGTGCTTTTCCAGCAACACATTTTCAGCTCTGATGAAATGTCTAGAAATGAACCTTCCAACTCAGTGAGCAGACCGACATCCAGAACCTTAACATGAACTATAAATCTTCTCAAAACTCACTAAAACATTCTTTACAGGATGTGGATATCATTGGCAAGGCTAGATTCTGTCACCCATCTCTAATTGGCTTTGAAATGACAGTCTTGCATTTAAAAGTCAACCACATTGCTTTGGATCTGAGCACTGAGGCCAGTCTGAGCAAAGGATAATGCTAAAGGGAGGTGCCAGTTACATTGGTTTCAGAGCCACCATTATTGATGACTAGTGTTCAATCCCAGATTTTATTCATTGAATTTGAAAGAGCACAAGCTGCCATGGTAGAATCTGAACACAAGGCCCTCTTGATTACAAGTTCAGTAACTTTAACTTTTGCAACTCTGGCATTGGCTAAGGACAGAGCCAGTTAGTTAGTTAATAATTAATAGTAATGGTGTTTTACTCAAGAAACACATTTGTAGTCCAAACACTGAATAGCGAGGGTGACCTATATCAAGTATACTAAGTAATCAGGTTGAATACATGCAAATGTAACAATGATGTGGGAAACAAAACAAATTCTGCAGCTAATAGGAAAGTAACAGCTATTCAAAGAAGGAATGTTAAATTAAAAATGAACACACTATTCTTTACACTACAGGCACTAAACACATATAATCATTTAAATGCAAAATCAAAAACAGATATTGCTGGAAAACCTCCACAGGTCTTGCAGCATCTATGAAGAGAAATCAGAGTTAATGTTTCAAGTCCAATGACTTTCAGAACTGTGGTAGCTAGGAAAATGTTCTTTTTTATGCAGAGGATGGGCTGGTGGGAGGGGTTAAAGAATAAACCATAGATGGAGATAGAGCCCAGAGAGAAGTGTTGCACAGACATAGGAGTGGATAACAATCAGCCTAGGTGAATGAATAGCTACTAATGGTGTCTATTAGTGGCAAACAATGGGTGGTGTGTATAAACAGACCATGTGACAACAAGGCCTGGGGTGTGGCAGTTGGGGTAAGGACATGGGAGAAGTTGCCTCAATATTGAGTTCAACAGTTTTAGGACTGGAGTCCAGAAGGCTGTATAGTTCCCAAGCGGTTTTTATTTAATCATTTAAATACTTCATCGAGAGTCCAGACCATTCATGGAATATGACTGCACCAGTTCCTTAACATATTGTATGTTATAAAGTTGAAGTTCATCAAACCCTCAGAGTTGTCATGATTGCTTTGAGCATGGTAAGAACAATGAGTTCTCAAACTGGCGAGATTGCCAATGGGATTTTCTAAACATAAGACAATAAGAAATGGGAGTGGAAGTAAAGCCATTTGGCCCATCGAGTCCACTCTGCCATTCAATCATGGCTGATGGGCATTTCAACACCACTTACCCACACTCACTCCATATCCCTTAATTCCTTGCAAGATTAAGAATTTATCAATCTCTGCCTTGAAGACAATTTAACATCCCAGCCTCCACTGTCTCCGTGGCAATGAATTCCACAGGTCCACAGGCTTACCACTCTCTGGCTGAAGAATTGTCTCCTCATTTCCCTCTAAATCGACTCCCTCTAATTCTAAGGCTGTGTCCACGGGTCCTAGTATCCCCGCCTGTGGGAAACAGTTTTCCAGGTTAGAGTGGTGCTGGAAAAGCACAGCAGTTCAGGCAGCATCTGAGGAGCTGGAAAATCGATATTTCGGGCAAAAGCCCTCCTGTATTCCTAATGAGGGGCTTTTGCCTGAAATGTCGATTTCCCTGCTCCTCGGATGCTGCCTGACCTGCTGTGCTTTTCCAGCATTGCTCTAATCAAGAATCTGGTTTCCAGCATCTGCAATCCTTGTTTTTACCTAGGAAACGATTTTCCAGCCTTTCTAAGCCATGCATTATCTTGTAAGTTTGTATTAGATCTCCCCTCACCTTCTAAACTCTAACAAATACAATCCCAGGATCCTCAGCCATTCATCGTATGTTAGGCCTGCCATTGCAGAGATCATCTGTGTGAATCGCCGCTGGACGGAGATTCTGCTAAACATAGCAGAAATGTTATGTCTCTTGTTTGTAGAGATTTGAGCTTTGTGACATGAAAGCAGAACATCAATCTCAGCATGTATCTGTATTCTTCTGATCTGGAAGATTTCCATATCCAGAAGGCCAGGGTGCCAATTCAGGACAGCATTATTGACCAAGGAATGGATGTAGGTCAACAACAAGTCATAGACAGGGAGCCTGACAGGGATCTGCAGGAATAGGAGTGGCATGGCTTGAGAGACAAAGTCTTGGCAAAGCAAGCCAGAAAGGGGACCTCACTCAAGTGAGGTGGAAGCCAAAGGATGGGGAAATGCATGTGTGTTAAAAACGCAGTTTCAATCAGAAAACCAGTTTGAGCCAGGCCAGACCGATAAATAGAAGTTGTCCCATCTCTGTTGTCTGTAAGAGCCTTGGTAACATGAAGTGATATCTGAGATCTAGACATTACGTAGAATATTACAGTGCAGTACAGGCCCTTTGGCCTTCAATGTTGAGCTGACCTATGAAACCAATCTAAGGCCCATCTAACCTACACTATTCCATTATCGTCCATATGTTTGTCCATTATGAGACCATGTAGGATGGAAGAGGAAGGCCTACAGCATTGGGCGTCCCTCTCCCATCCTACATGGCTTGAATTGGGCAGTCACCACAAGGTAGATATTGGTAGCAAAGTAAAAATTATTTGAGGGCATGTTTTCAATGGCCCTGAGGGCAGGAAACTCAACCAACAGCATGTTTTTGACTTTGCCACAGATTGGAGACCAGGATGACAGCTGATATCAACATCATCTTGCAGCTCCTGCAGCGCCAGGTAGTCCCTGTACCTGTTCCCCCAGCTTACAGTGCTGTGTCACCAACATCTCGTCCCATTGATATGTACTCTCCACTATCAGCAGAACCTAAAGTGTTGCCCTCTCCTCAATCTGCAACTCCACTTCCAATGGCTCCTCTAGAGGTAAGTGTCATATTTAACAGTGAAAGATCTAAAACCATCTGCCATTGAAACTCCATTGCCAGTCATATGAACAGGCAGGGGAAACCAATTATTGAAATGTAGTCATTTGTGAGATGTTGGCATTGCTGGCTAGTCCAGCATTTATTGCCTATTCCCAAGTTTCCCTTGAGATTGTGCTGGCAAGCTGTCTCTTGCACTGCGGCAGTGTGTGATGCAGGTACACCCACAGTGCTGTAAAGAGAGGAGTTCCAGATTTTTAATTTAGCTGAAATTCCTCATGTCCAGGTTTTCTGGATACTACATTCCTGAATAAGTCCTAGTAACATTATTATTACTGAGACAAGGTGGCATCAAGAGGACGGAGGGTAAAAGTGACAGAGCAGAAACTCAGTCATGACCATAGTGAATGTTAGGGCAGCCCCTGAAGAGTAGGGAATTGGAGGCACAGGGAAACATATGGTTCATTCCTGCTTTCACTTATGTTCTTCCATGTAATTAGTCCATTGATTCATTTGGACTGGGTCCTGGTGTTTGTACAGGAACGGGATGTCATATTGAATGATGGAGCAGGTTCACCAGGCTGTATAACCCCCCTCAGAGTATCATAGAATCCCTACAGTATGGAAGGAGGCCCTTCAGCCCATTGAGTCCACACCAACCCTCTGAAAGGCATTTGCCATAGCTAACTCACCTAGCCTGCACATCGCTGGACTCTATGAGCAATTTAGCATAACCGATCATCTATCTGCACATTTTTGGAGTGGGAGGAAACCCACACAGAGAGAGAAAATGTGCAAACTTAACACAGACTGAGGCTGGAAATCGAACCAGGGACCCTGGTGCTGTGAGGCAGCAGTGCTAACCACTGAGTCACCATGACTCTTGCTGTCTCATATTTTCCTAATTTCAGCCCTTTTTCAGATATTAATGCACATCTCCAGCCACGTCCCTCAAATTCTGCCCACCTTTTGGATCATTAAACTATAAGAATGTGATCATAACAACAATTCTCACTGAATGCTGTTTCTTTCTCCAGACTCCATTCTACTCCAAGGCGGAGAAACCACAGGAAAAATCCCAGGAATCCTTGCCTGGTGGAGCCCTGCTGACAATGCTGCCAGATCAAACTCTGAGCCTACATCTTCCACCAGGTCAACAAACCTCCCCTCCCCACGCGGCAACTTTTCAGAGGCTGGCTCCCTCATCCCCTTGTTTCAGCCCATCTCGCTTTCCCTCACTCCCAGAACATTTGGAAAGCTCTAGCACAGATACAGACATTAAGAGACATGTGTCAGACCCAGTCCTGCCAGGCAGTTAAGGCCTCATCAGGATTTGGCAGGAACATTACTTTGCTGTGTCCTGTTTTTGCAGAGAACAGTGCTGCCTCGGGGGCCCATCCTGGACTTGGTTTTAAGTCGTGACTGGCAGATCAGGCAGTATTGTTTTGCACAGCCTGCTGGACATTCTCAAACAATTGTGGTTGTGTAAGAATTAGACAAGACAAAGTGGAAACGGGGCAAACCCATCGGCTTATCAATTTTATCACTTTATTTTTAAAATATTCCTCATTATCCACATGAAATGAAAGCAAAAGCCATTCAGTGACCCATCTCAGGATATACCAAAAACATTGTCTACACAGGTCTGAGTGTAGATGGCAAGTTTTCAACGGATTAGGCAGCAATGGAGCAGTGAAAAGTGGTACACTGGAGCTTTATCTAACTATGTACCTGCACTAGAAATATTTACCAAGTTGACCATTATCTAACCCTGCACTGTACCCTCCCTTGGGCTGTTCGATGGGGACAGTGTAGGGAGAGTTCTAAAATCCTGGATTGTAAATTGAATTTTCCTTTCAATCTGTGCTGGAAAGGTCTTTACCTTTGAGATGGTATAAAACAGGCTGGAGTGAATGGCTGAAAGTTATACACAGTTGAAACTTTGCCTTTCCATTCATGTCACTATCTGTCCAGCCAACAGTAAATCTATTAGTCCTTCAACACTGAAGTTACCTTTGGAGATCGATTTACAAGTGTAAAATCTGACCCCCAGCATGAGCAGATTCTCCAAATCCTCCTGTAACCTTGCATGCCATAAATGCCTCAACCCAAAGGAGGGCAATCCTTTAAGTTTCCCCAATTCCTCCAGTAATATAGTGCGGTGATGGAGGGCATTTATCTTTCCCCAGTACAACACAGAAGAATCTATTAAGCAGCCCCCAATGGCATGTGCACCCTGCATGATCCTACCAACTCTCATCATACTGCCTGCATTCTCACCAGAATCCAATTCCTGCAGGTTTCAGCTGCTCTCATCTCAACTTCATGAGCTGTTGTGCAGTTGGGGCTTCCTATTTGCTGGAGGATGAGTGACACGATAAAGGAAAATGGGCACAATGGTCTCATCAGTCAAGCAATCAAGGACCTAGAAACAGATTTGCATCGAGTATATAATAAATAATAATCTGATTGCTCAAGACAATGCTGTCTTTTTTTAGTCCAACAAGAATTATGACCAAATTTGCTAAAGCCAATTGCAATGTCAAACAGCACTGCAAAGCTGATAGTGTTGTGACAGAAGTAGCTGAGACTGTGGGGGTAGGTGTGTGTAGGGGAGGAGGGGCATGAAGAGAGTCAGTGTCTGTTCTGCTGGGGCTCAGTGTATATGAACTGGGTGATGGTTTCAGTTTTAATACTTACCCAGTTCAGTACATTTACTGTTGATCAAGACAGAAAACTCCAAATTCTAACTTTATGGACCGATCTTCAAGGTTTCCAGTGCCCACTGTAAAGCTTTAATTTCTCAGCAATTGGGATCAGCGGTGTTGACATCTACACGTGGTGTCAGTGAGCAACTCCTGTCCATCCTGTTGCAACGACTATCTGGCCATTAGAATATCAGGGCTATTATTTGATCACTTAACACGTTGCTGTTTGGGGTAAATGTCTAGTCTTCCCAGCATTTAGAAGTGACAGCATTTCAAACAGTAAGCCATCGGTATCAAACGCATCAAGTCATCCTCACATACTGTCTCAATATTTGCATTGTTGAAACAGTAATACTATGGATTGTACAAAGTGCTTACAAATGTGGTTACAGAAATTGACATGGGTTTCATTCTCCGCTTTAACTATGCTAAATCAAAGTCTTGTCTTTAGTTTCTTGCTGGAAAGTAGGTATAGTGTGAATTATTTCTTCTACAATGTTTGTGAAGTAGGAAGAGCAAGAGTAGGCAGTTGGCCCATTCAGCTTGCTACACCTTTTAGTATGATTTGATCTTTTCTCTCCAATCCTCCCTGATACCTTTAATGTCCAGAAAGAAAAATTTATTTCTCTTTGAAACTCCAACATCTGTTAGTGGAGGTAATGGATAATTCTGGACCAGGCAATGGTTCAAGAACAGTTAAAAAGGACTGTGGGCAATTTAAATAGTTTGGAAATAAGATGCATTTGATGGGCCGATGGCCTCCTCCATTGCTGTAAGAGACTGATCCATGCAGTATGATGGTATAAAGTTTCAACTGGTAATGCACCACAAGAACTGGCTTGATTTTCCAATATTAAAATAGAAATGACCAGTGGAACAAAAACTGGCAGATGAATGCAACACCAATGACACTCTTCAGCAATTTTATTAAGAAAAAAGTTAACATATTATATATTCCATTGTAAACAAAAACATTCTACAGATCTAAGAAAGCACTCAGCTATGTATTCATTAATGAACAGAAAACTGACAAAAAAACGCACAATATAAATATTAAAAGTGCCATTTACAGGGTAAATGGACATTCAAAAATTTGAAAACTTTAAATTAAAAACAAATTGTTTCTTCAACATAAGATGGTTTCTCCTTCTAACAATAAATGCAGTAGCCTTGAAATTACACCTTGGGGACCAGTCGAAAGCCAGGACAAAACTCCTCAGTTAATAGCCGAGAAAACAATACCACACAAACATGTTCAGCTTGTGTAATTCCAAGGATGCATTGTGTTCTTCTAAAAAAAAATCAATACATGAGGAATTAAAAAAGAGATTCCTGCTTCAGTCTGATGTACAGTATCTGAACTAACTACTTTTAAAAAAAACATGGCAGCTACACTCAACCAAGCTGCCAGGCAATAAGTTTAAAATGGAGGGGGGGGAGGGGAGTGGGTGGGCTCTTATTTACACCACAAACCTTCAGAAGAATAATATCAGAGATAATGCATTGACTGGAATAATTTAAAAAAAGAGAGGCAACGTGCAAGGTGGAATTTTACATTAACAGCTTCAAAAAGCTTTAGTTACATGAATAGGGTGACTGTCCCTGCAAGGTGGAACTGGAAAATCAGGTTTGCAGTGAACTGTTAGGTAGGTAGGCCAGTCATTGGCCCTCAACCAATCTCCAGACTGCTAGGTTACAAACAAAATGCTGCAGAGTCTAAGTTTGAGAAGTTGTGTATAGAGGAACCACACAAAGGCACAACCCTTTTGAAATTTATGACCATACACTACACTTTCCATCCCAATCGACTTCAATCAGACTGAACAAAACAAAAATCTTTGGCAGCCTTTAACAACTGGATCTCTCTTCTCAAACTAAAATATGTGCTTTGCACTTTCTAAGCAGCATGAACAAATACTTTATACAGCCCACTGGCACATACATCTAGAAATACTGTCAACTGAAGTAAACAAACCCAGGTTGTGCTCCATGATCAACAAGTCTGGAATCTGATGGGACAGAACAAAAAGATCAGCACGCAACAGCTAAACCACTACCTTTAAGCCATAGAATTCAGAACTGGTTCCCGAAATAGAGGTGATCAGCATTCACTGACACACACTGCCTAAAATTACAATCACTGCACACCAAAATAAAGATGAGCCTGTCAGAGCAAACCAGTGATTAATGTTTAACAGTGAATTTCTGGAGTGAGCACACATTTAATCCATAGTCATCTAGGGCAGCAATTGGTTAATGGCCAAACATGATCCCTGCAGCAAACAAGCAAGGGTTAAATTACAGCTACTCACTTGCCTCTTCCAGTGGATAAAGAACCTGTTGTTACGTGTCAGAGACATAAGCCTAAGCCAAGCTGTGTGTGTAGTTTCAACAAATAACTGATCTCAGTAGTGCACCAAGTGCTTCAATTAATTTGTTCCATGAGGGTTTTGGGGGGAAAAAAAAGGAGAGAGAGACTTTGGTCAAATTTCTACTGCTGATCACTAATTGAGCACCGTACTCCCAGGAAAGTGCTAGGATGGGATAAACCTCAGCTGTTGTGCTTTTGGCCAAACAACGGCTGATACATCCCACATGGACTCGAGAGACAAAGCTCTTGGGTGAGATACCAGAGGAAAGTTTGCACTATATACAAAAAAAACAAAGACTGTACATTGGCTCCAAGCAAGAAAACAACAGATTGAATTGATTCTTCCTCTTGTCAAGATTATAAATCTTCCCTGTAGGTGCTGAATACACTCAGATTAGATGGCTATTCTCCCAAAGAGTCTTTGATTAAGCACATTGGAGCATTACACAGAGGAGTGTGTAATAAAGTGCCAAGAGATGAAATCGCACTTAATCCAATATGATACAATCCTCATTTGATTCATTCACTAAAACGGTTTTCAGCACCAATTACAATCCCACATTCAGTTGCAAATACCCACACTGCACATAGCCCAGGTCAGCAGAGACAGATAGCAATGTAAGCACAATGGACCTTTGCTCAAACCAAGTAAAGAAATTATACTTCAAGGACCACATCCTGAAGCTTTTATCTGCTCCCATCAGACTTTGCTAAAATCCATTACACTGATGTTGTCATAGTGACAACCCAAAATGTGAATACAATGGTGTCTCAGATGCTGCTCTCGCAAGAATCAGGTATGTAGTGTAACTACAGGGACCAGAACCAGACCACATTTCCCTCCTTCCAAATACCAGGAACACGTAGCAGATACTTAACCGGCATCTAAAACATATTATACAAATTGACGACCTGATACACAGAAACAGGCTTTGAATGCACGGGCCCTAATCTAGCACTATGTAAGTGGCCATTATCCAGTCTGCAATGCTTCACATTAGCACCTCATACATCAACGTACGGATCGAGTGATGAACCAGCAATATATGGAGTAGTTATAGAGTAAACAAACGCCAGAAATTAAAACCTCAATCCGATAGCAGTCAGTTATAAAATACAAGGGTTCACTGATGCTGTTAGAGCCCATCTGTTCAGAGTTTACAGTAATTGTTCTTTTTATGAACTTCCTTGAATGTCACTGAAAAATTAAAATGAGTTAAGCCATGCAGAAAGAAACACTCAACTGCAAACTAACCTTGTATTTGTTGAATAAATCTTTGTGAAAACTCCCAGCTGTGTGTAGAAACGAACTCCATACGAAGCCCATGTGCCACAGGCACTGATAAATTGGCTGAGGGCAACGGATGACAAACTCTGGCAGAGGTTACCTCTTACTCTTTTGGGGAGGGGGAATTGCTCGGGAGAACTTGGAAGTGTGGGTTAGGGGGAGAATTAAGTAGTTTTGATACAATTGCTATGACCCCACATCTCAATCTAGACCAGCTACAGAGCTGCCGCCTTCTATAATATATCGTCACAACTATTTAAAAAACTGAGGAACAACTATATTAACAGAAGTACACAATCTAACATCTTCATTCCCTTTGCTATCAATGAGAGTAACCATTTACATTTTAACCCATGTAATACATCACTGAAGATGAAGTTACAACTATTAGAATCTATACTTATATCAGAGTGTTTTGCACTGTTCAAGTCATTATGATGACCCTGTGTTGATATCGACTGTAGTGAGGAGAAAGTGAGGGCTGCAGATGCTGGAGATCAGAGCTGAAAATGTGTTGCTGGAAAATCGACTGTAGTGAAGTGAACCATGCATATCTGAGCTAATATGTTATCCAAGAGCATTCAAAGAACTTCAGTACTAGAGGCATAATGAAATATGGTTAACAAAAATGCTGTCCAGCATGTGCACTAATGGGGCATAGAGTGCGAGAAGTGGCACCAAACAGCAGTATTAGGTGAATGAACGTGCTAGTTATAAACTGAGTAAATGATAACATACAGTCCAATTTAGAGAACAACAACTGTCTCAAATGAAAACCAAAAGAACTGCTCATGCTGTAAATCAGAAATGAAAACAAAAGTTGCTGGAAAAGCTCAGCAGACCTGGCAGCATCTGCAAAGAGAAATCAGTTAATGTTTCTGAGGAAGGATTGCCAGACAAGAAATGTTAACTCTGCTTTCTCCTCACAGATGCTGCCAGTCCTGCTGAACTAATTTCCAATTCCTAATGTGAACCCAGAGTCAACCATAATCACACATGGAAATTCTCCATCATAAGAGGACTCGAAGGCAATTGCTGTGTATTTAACGGAGATCAGTAAATCTGGCACACAATTCTCATTCGGTTATGCCATAATAATATTATAAGAGATTTTTTTTTAAAATCATGATCTTTAAAAAAAAAACACATTTTAATGTTGTCAGCTATTTCTGGAACCACAAACAGAAGGTATAACTTAGGTGTTTACAGCATATGCCGTAGAAAAGAGACTAGCGTAACAATACTGTTTTTGTTTTTGTCCAGCAGAATCAGACAGGTAAAGAGATATTATACTTACAGTGGAAAGACTCATTACTGAGGATGTGGTACTTTGAGCATGTACAACAGCTCAAGCAAAGGATAACAGTCATCAAGGAGTATGGTAGCCCAAGAAAACTGGGCACTTTTTTTTAAAACTAAAAGCCAGCAAATTTCAAAGGTTATATTAATCAAACAGAATCTCTAACATACAAAACCATTTAAAAGTACACTACTTTCCTCAGGTTTTCACGTAGGTGAACAATCATCCCACTTTCAAAAATGGAGAAGCCAGTTCAAAACTGAAGAGGACGGGGAACATATCAACGAGCCAAAAGAATAAGCACAGTATTACTTAAATACTATGCCAAACTGCCTGAGGTTATTTCAGTATGTGCTGGGGCTTTATGTCATCATTTCATCTATTCTACAACATAGTGAGGAGTCTTGGTTTCAATGTGAACCGATGTATTTTTAATGCAGGAATGGATTTGCATTACCACCCATTTACCATTAGGTAGCAAGAGATCATTCAGTTTGGTCAATTGAATAAAATGTGAGAATTCTACTGCACCAATTAAACTAAAATCCTGACCCTCCTTCAGTTTGGAACTAATAGAATCTGACATGCAAACACCCAGGAGCTTTACTCCTATACCTTGGTTGACTCAATTTCTCAACATGGCCCACCCTGACCACCACTACCTACAAACAATTGTTGTAGTAACTAGAAAGGAATCAGGTAGTTAGTTATATATTTAAAAAAAAAAACAAAGTTACCAGATGATAGAAGCACTCGAATAATAGTGGTCAGGAGAGGAGTTGTGACTGTGGGTGCTCCTAGTCATTCAGGATTGAGATGACACTGACATTGACATTAAACATTTTGACAGCCAAAGAACTGGAAAATAAAGACACCACAGCCACTCCTTAGTTTACCAGAAACTCATCCACTAAGTCTCAAGTATCACCAGTGAGAGGAATTTATAAATTACTCCATGCTACTTATATGTAATAAATATTACATATAAATAATCTTTTTACTGCACTCCGATCTGCAAATCAAATTTGCAATATTACTATTTTAAATGCAGCTTGCTCCCTCCCCAGTGAGGCACAAATCCACTCGCACTTTACCCTGTATACAGTGACAGACCCTCTAGTGACAGACCTGTACCAACCAGTACTGCTGCTCAGTGCTATAGTGACACTTGTAACCACTGGTAACCAGTAACAGTTCAAAATTACTGAATCAACGGTTATAAATTTAACTCCAATATTCCAACTACAGCGAACTCCATAACTCATTGCGTGGCTAGGTCACAGGAAACCAACATTGTGTACCGAATCCAAGAACCCAACCTTAATTACAGCTAGCTTCAAACCTGCTTCAAGTACTCTGGATGAGAAGCGGATGATTTATTTCTCATCTCACAACGTGCATCCATTCTTCCCACTGATTGCACGATGTCCTCTAAACATCCTACTGCCCCAATTATTTTCCTGCGTCAAGTCAGTCATAGTTCAATATATAAAGGCGATGGGCTGTGAGAGCATTCACACAGGTTCTGCACAATTCAGCATCTCCCCAGCAGTGTAACTGTCTACAATCAGAGAGAAGCTGTTGACTGAATATGGATGCATTTCCATTAAAGGGAAGAGGAAATCTATAGGGAGTGGGCTTCACTCAATTTTCGCAATAAGAAATAATTTTTTTTAAACTGCACTTGCTGAGAAATACCTAAATATTAGGCATTCTTCCCAAACTTGATTGGTGATACGCCAGCAAGTACTAAAGTAGTTTCAAAGAATTCTATTGATACTGTAAATGTCACAACACACACAAAACATCCCTACCTCTACAGCTCCACTCTCAAATCAGATCACCGAACCCACGCTTATCATAAAGGAAAGACATTATGCATCACCCTCTCCCCCAACCAAAAAAATGACAAAGCAGGCTGGATTTATACGATTTTCAACACAGATCAAGCTACCTGGAATAGAGAGCCAAGGGACTGGACAACAGGATACACACACTCATAGCCCAAGACAGACACTGGTGCGAAATTGGAGCTGCATCATGCAAAATGGTTATTTTTATTGCTATTCAATTATAACTTATCACAGCATGCTTTCCTATCCATTCCCTTAAATAACATTATTCACTTTGTTAAACACCGTTGCATAGATGGGTTGTGGGTGGGCAGTAGCAGAACGGGCATATACAGTGAATGGCAAAGAGAATGCTGTAAAGCACAACTGAGTTTCAATTACTCCAAGATAACAGCTTGTAACTTGTGGCGTAGTTTTGGCCAATATTTAATTGGCTGCCTCAGCTGATAAAACGCAGTCAAGACCAAATGAATTGTACTATCCCCTCAGACCCAGCTTGCAAATAGTGTTCAAATAGTGGGGAAAAGCATGGCTCTCAAGTCATGAACTCCCACTTCAGCACAATTCTTGTAAAAACAGTAAGAAACAACACTCGATAATCCAATTTTACTGAAAATACATACTCCAAACTCAACATTTATATTAAGGTAAAAATTAGAAACTGATAGCCTCAAGAGGTCCATGACAACTGCAGACAGTCTGTCCAAAGTCAATTTGTGATTTTACAAATATGCGAAAGAGTTGAGTGGCTGGATGTGGGGAACACTTCAGAAATATGGGAACTATAACGGACTTTGGAGTTGGATAGGCTGGTTGAGAACATTTGCCAGTTTGCAGTCGAAGTAAAATAGCGGTTCTCAACAGCAGGCAGTGCCAGCAACAACCGTTGCACTACGCCCAAACTGCAAAGCACATTCTATCAGTGATGCTCCCACATTTCCTGGAGTCAGCAGTAGCATCTCATTTACATTACCAAGAGGAAGAGCTGAACTGGTGGCCTGACCTGGAACAAACACATTACTTGAACAAAAAAAAACAGTATTCTGCAGGTTTCACATGTTGCTCCCATAAGTACAGTCAGTAGTGTTCTGATGTTAATACTGGCCAGACGTATTCAGAATGCTTATGAGGGCAGAGGGTTACAAACTGTCAACTGAATTGCATACTCAAAAAGCACTGATGATTGCTGACTACATCACTCCGCATTCTCGTCACAAAATCTTTGAGATACTTTTAGGAAGCCCAAGTATCTCTCAATATTCATTTCTGAAAGAACAAATTCTCAATTCCTAGCACAAAGGGCTGCTCAAAGTTGCAGAGGCACAACACACCACACTGGAGTCCAGTAAATCCCTAATGCAATGGATCAGAAAACAAATATTCTGAAACTGGAATGATCCCAGTTGCTATTAGCTCAATTGTAAATTGTATTATTTACAATGATATCTTAAAAAGATTGCTACAAGATGGTCTTTGAGAAAAGGGGTTTGTTGATTGAATAAAAGCTTCATTACTTAGAATTTCAGCAGTATTTTAAAAGGGAGTTGTGTGTTTATTTTGGCAGGGGGAAAGAGGGGGAGAAATGAATCAGGAATCCCAAAAAAAGTTACTTTAGACCCATAGTGGGCCAATTGCACTGTGTATACAATAACAACACTGAGAATCTGTACAAACATCCTTAACTTTAACTCATTCACACTGCACATACATACAATAGCCCCCATCTCCCTCCCTGACTAGTGTGGGTCAACAGGACTACACCCGTAAGATCTCAAGACAGTTATTATAGCAAATAGCTATCCAGTCAGGCTGAGTTGATGCCCATTGGACATTGTTGATTTCTCCTTCTGCTGTGTAGGCCAAAATGGGGTCCTCAATGGCACGTGGCATTTGCTGGATATCCCAAATAAGTGCCTGATGATCATCCGCTTCAAAGAAAAAAAAACAGTTCATTTAGATCAAAGTATTGCAAGACATCAGCCCTCATTGCAATTAACAGACTGCTCAGATCATGAGCGTAGTGCTGGAAAAGCACAGCAGGTCAGGCTGCATCCAAGGAGCAGGAAAATCAACATTTCAGGCAAGAGGGCTTTTGCCCAAAATGTCGATTTTCCTGCTCTTCGGACACTGCCTGACCTGTGTTTTTCCAGCACCACACACTCAACTCAAACATCCAGCATCTGCAGTTCTCCCTTTCACCTGTGCCCAGATCATGTGCCCTCCCAACAAAAAGCACTTGGACAGTCACTGGATGAGTGACTTGGACTAGCCTCTTGTGCTGCATGCAGTTAGTTCCCCTTAGGGTAGAGTAATTACTGCTTCACATTTTAAACAACAACCATACAAAGCAAACAATATGCTTTATTTACTGAAGTGTTACAATGTAGTGAGAACTCAAATCATCTGAATAGTGTCTAATTTCAGTCCATCTGAAATATTCCTAAACTTCAGCCAGGAGAATAATGCAGCATCAAGACCAGGCTGGAGGCAACATCAGTCCAAATCACCTGGACGAGGTATCCCTGAATACTGGGGGACTGCTAAGCAGCAAGAGCTGCCTGATTACTGAATGGTGTTCAACAACCACTTCTGGCCGCACTGAACATCCCAATAGCAGGTCCAAGGAATGAAAAAAAAAAGCTTAAATTTCAATGCAAGTTCCAATCTCGTCTAGATTTGTGTGGCAAAATCCTGAAGATTGCCACAGTGGTCATAACATAATTAGGTTTGGCATACAAGTTGACAAAGACAGGGAACAGTTCAAAATACAGGTAATCATTGGGGTTACAGGCCAATTTTAAAAAGATTTAAAAATGGAACAAACCCAGATGAATTTGAATGTAAACATTAGCAATGAAACAGTAGCTACTTGGAAACGTTCAAACCATGAATGATTACATGATAACTAAACATCTTCCCACAAGAGGGTGCAGCAAAACCACATGGTCTTCAAATGAGCAGAGAAATTCAAATCAAAATAAAATCGTTTAAACAGGGGTTAAGTCAAATCTAGTAACAAGGTTATTGATACAAGAACATATGATCAATAATTCAGAGAGATTTGTAAGAAGCTGATTACAGAATTGAAAACAAAAGTTGCAGAGTCATACAGCATGAAAACAGACCCTTCTGTCTAGCTAGTCCATGTTTGGCCCAACCTTTCCTATTCATGTACTTATTCAAATGTCTTTTAAACATTGTTACTATATCTGCACCCATCACTTCCTCTGGCAGTTCACTCCACACTAACCACAAAAAAAAATTGCCCCTCATGTTCTTTTAAATCTTTCTCCTCTCTCCTTCAAAATACATCCCTGGTTTAGAACTCCCCCAGTTTAGGGAAAACGAATGCTGGAGATCACAGCCAATCAAACAGCATCATGGAGAGACAGCAAGTTAACATTTCGAGTCTAGATGACTCTTCAGAGCTGAAGTGAAGTGTGGAGATGACAGCATTTATGTGATAGTTTGGAGGGGGTGAGGGGGATAGTGGGTGTAAGGTGCTGGTGGAGAAAAGACCTTCACAGTTCAGAGAACGTGATCGGAATGTGAGAATGGCAGAACAATGGTGTGTACCTCCAGCCAGTTTGTTATCCTCTTACACCCCCCGCCAATTACTGTCCTTTCCAGTCTGGAGGAGACACACCATTGTTCTGATATTCTCACATTCCGATCACTATTTGAACTATCAACATTTTTCTCCATCAGCAACATCCCCTGCCCCCACCCTCAACCCCTTCCACATTACAGCATAAATGCTGTCACTTCCACACTTCATTCCAGCTCTGATGAAGGATCACGTAGACTTGAAACATTAGGTCTCTCTCTCCACAGATGCTGTCTGACCTGCTGTGATCTCCAGCATTTGTTGTTTTCAGTACTAAAGCATATGGTCTTTACCTGCAGTGCAGATGTGACATGAAGAATGTGGAGCCCAAGCAATGCCATTCACACATGCTCGGTGATTGTTCAGCCGGGCCACAGGAGTGCAGGGCACACGAACATCGAGAATTACCACCTGCAAAGAAAGGACACGTGGTTTTAGTTCAGACTGCAGGATGAGTAATTAGTGACAACAAGGTAACAGTGAAGTCGGGGGTTTCAAGACAGGATTACTCACCTGAACTCAAAAGTGACTAGATATGAAATGAATAATCAACATCCTCACTAACTCATCAATATAATTAACCCTATTAGGCTTTACATGATGTTAACACAGATATGATATTTATGGAGATCCTACATTTAAGTGCCAAGGTGGCTCTCAACGTTGCTGAAAATTCTAAAGGTGACAAGAACATGAAGTCAGAGACAAAAACACTGCAGATGCTGGAATCCAAAGTAAACAAGCAGGAGGCTGAAAGAGCCAGCAAGACAGACAGCTTCAGGAGGTGGAGAAGTCAATGATACAGGTATTAACCCTTTTTCAGTACAATATGAAGTTGTCTAAGTGACAGGAAACAAACAATGGCAGTAAAGGAGGATATACAATGGGGTCAGTCCCAGGACAACACCGTTCCTTGACATAAATTGAGACTTAATTAAGAGTTAAATTCAACATTTGCACGATACCAAACTTAGTGTGTCAAACAATAAGGATGCTAGAACCAACTGCAACTGGATATAGATAGAATGTTGATAGCAATAAGCAGACACATTGCAGCTAAAATTTAATACAAGTGTGAAAGGGATGTATTTTGAGAAAAGGGAATAGCAGCAGCCATCTGTCCAGGTCTTCTGCTTATTTCTGCATGCCCCAATCGGGCACTATCCTCTTCAATTGTTTGCAACGGCCTTCCATTTTCAACTTCAACGAGCAATATGACAGGAAAAGAATCCATGAGGCAGCTTCCCATTTCCCATTGATTACTGTCCTCTTCACAAATGATGTTTCATTTGTAAGCAATCGTTCCTTGAAATTTTAGATTTTCCACCATCATGAAAAATCTGCTGGTTTCACCAACAGCCAAGGCTCATTAGAATCCCCCATTCAGGGCCTTACATTCTTGAGTAAAGGGTGACTCCTCCCACCCCTTGAATCGCACATGACTCTCACATCTTGAGAAGAAGCAAGATTAAGGGGCAGAAGAGATGCACACTTATGACAGACTTTGGCAAAATAGACAACAAAAGGTGACCCTTCTACTACATATCAGGGGCCAAAGAGTTAAGGCTGGTTTTAGATAAAGAGGTACAATGGGCTGCAAAAAATATACTTTTCTTCTTAGTCAAGTGACAAATCATTTGGAACACTACTAAAGCAGAGCTCAATAATTCCAAAAATTGAGGGGCACAAGCAAACAAATCTGCAATTTAGGCTATGGGACTGACTGGATTCCTTCAAGATCTGACATGAACTCAATGGGCGAAATGGCCATGTTGTGTGCTGTAATAGTGCCAACACATTCCAAGAAAGAAAGAGTGGGACCATGAAATCCTGTGAATCCTGAATATTAAGGGATATACAGCACTGATTTAATAACAAAAGGGAGGCTTATGGCAGATGCTGAGGGCTCAAACAGCAAAGCACTAAAGGAGTATAGAATATGCAAGACAGAACTTAAATGGAAAGGATATTGGCAGGTAAAGTAAAGGTAAATCCTAAGCTGCTTTACATTAAAGGTAAAAAGATAATAAGGGAAACAGTAGAGCCCTTAAAGGCCCACAGTTGTGCTTGCAGCCAGAAGGATGCAGCTCAGGTTCTTTATGAACACTGTTGGTATTCACTAGTGAGAGGGATGATACAGGTATAGAAATCAGGGAGTAGCTCTGGTGAAACATTTGAAGAAATTAAGAGAGTCAAAGGGAAGGTTCTGAGTGTTCTGGCAGGCTTAAAAGTAGATAACCTCCAGAGTTGCATGAAATGTATCCTAGGTGAGGCAAGAGAGGAGATCATAAACATTTATGATTTTTCTCTGGCCTCAAGAGAGGTGCCAGACGATAGTTAATGTGGTACAGCTATTCAAGAAGGGAGGAGATAAACCAGACCACCTCAGCTGATCAATCTAACCTAGATGGTGGGGAAATTATTGGAAGCAATTCTGAAGCAAGGATTAATCAAAAACATCCAGCATGTCTGACCAATTTGGTTGAATTTATTGAAGAGGTGACCAGGTGTACAGATGAGGGCAATGCTTTTGATGTAATCTACTTGGTAAAAACAATTACTGCAGATGCTGGAAATCAGATTCTGGATTCGTGATGCTGGAAAAGCACAGCAGTTCAGGCAGCATCCGGGGAGCAAGAAAATCTATGTTTTGGGCAAAAGCCCTTCTTCAGGAATACAGGCAGAGTGCCTGAAGGGTGGAGAGAAAGTAGCATAGAGTACAATAGCTGAGTGGGTGTAGGGATAAAGGTGATAGGTCAGGGAGGAGGGTGGGAGATGGTAGCAAAGAGTACAATGGGTGGATGGGGGTAGGGATGAAAGTGATAGGTCAGAGAGGATGGTGGAGTGGACAGGTGGAAAAGAAGATAGGCAGGTAGGACAAGTCATGGGGACAGTGCTGACCTGGAAGTTTGGAACAGGGGTGAGGTGGGGGGAAGGGGAAATTAGGAAACTGTTGAAGTTTTCCGAGGCGGAAAGTGAGGCGTTCTTCTACCAGGCGTCGGGTGGTGAGGGAGCTGCGGTGAAGGAGGCCCAGGACCTCCATGTCCTCGGCACAGTGGGAGGGGGGAGTTGAAATGTTGGGCCACAGGGCGGTGTGGTTGATTGGTGCGGGTGTCCCAGAGATGTTCCCTAAAGCGCTCTGCTAGGAGGCGTCCAGTCTCCCCAATGTAGAGGAGACC
>NC_057742.1:41800154-41823597 GCF_004010195.1 Chiloscyllium plagiosum
GGAGGCGGAGGAATTGGGAATACGGGATGGCATTTTTGCAAGAGGTAGGGTGGGAAGAGGTGTAATCCAGGTAGCTGTGGGAGTCGGTGGGTTTGTAAAAAATATCAGTGTCAAGTCGGTCGCCAATGGAGAGGTCCAGGAAGGGGAGGGAGGTGTCAGAGATGGTCCAGGTAAATTTAAGGTCAGGGTGGAATGTGTTGGTGATGGGGGGGGCGGTAGGAGGAGGTATCCTCGAGTTGGCGTCTGGCTTCAGCGGTGTAGAGGTCAGTGCGGCAGACTACCACTGTGCCCCCCTTATCTGCTGGCTTGATGGTGAGGTCAGGATTGGAGCAGAGGGAGTGGAGGCAGCACGTTGAAGCCAGACGCCAACTCGAGGACACGCCCCTTCGACCATGACCCCACCCCCCATCACCAAACCATCATCTCCCAGACCAGACAGAACCTCATCACCTCAGGAGATCTCCCACCCACAGCTTCCAACCTCATAGTCCGGGAACCCCGCACTGCCCGGTTCTACCTCCTTCCCAAGATCCATAAGCCTGACCACCCTGGCCGACCTATTGTCTCAGCATGCTCCTGCCCCACTGAACTCATCTCTACCTACCTCGACACTGTCCTATCACCCCTAGTCCAGGAACTCCCCACATACGTTCGAGACACCACCGACGCCCTGGTGCTCACCTTCCACCCTACCAACCTTCACATAAACCAAATCATCCGACATTTCCACCACCTCCAAACGGACCCCACCACCAGGGATATATTTCCCTTCCCACCCCTTTCCGCAAGGACCGTTCCCTCTGTGACTACCTGGTCAGGTCCACGCCCCCCAACAACCCACCCTCCTGTCCTGGTACCTTCCCCTGCCACCGCAGGAATTGCAAAACCTGCGCCCACACCTCCTCCCTCACCTCCATCCAAGGCCCTAAAGGAGCCTTCCACATCCAAAGTTTTACCTGCACGTCCACCAATATCACTTATTATATCCGTTGCTCCCAATGCGGTCTCCTCTCCATTGGGGAGACTGGATGCCTCCTCGCAGAGCACTTTAGCAAACATCTCTGGGACACCCGCACCAATCAACCACACCGCTCTATGGCCCAACATTTCAACCCCCCCTCCCACTCTGCCGAGGACATGGAGGTCCAGGGCCTCTTCACCGCCACTCCCTCACCACCCGACGCCTGGAGGAAGAACACCTCATCTTCTATCTCAGAACACTTTAACCCCAGGGCATCAATGTGGACTTCACCAGTTTCCTCATTTCCCCTTCCCCCCACCTCCCCCCTGTTCCAAACTTCCAGGTCAGCACTGTCCCCTTGACTTGTCCTAACTGCCTATCTTCTTTTCCACCTCCTCCCTGACCTATCACCTTCATCCCCACACCCAATCAGCTTCATCCCCACACCCATTCTATGCTACTTTCTCCCCATCCCCACCCTCCTCTCATTTATCTCTCCACCCTTCAGGCACTCTGCCTGTATTCCTGATGAAGAGCTTTTGCCCGAAACGTCGACTTTCCTGCTCCTCGGATGCTGCCTGAACTGCTGTGCTTTTCCAGCACCACGAATCCTGTGGTCTGCATAGGAGATTGATAGCAAAAGTTAAGACGCATGGGATCCAAGGAAATTTGGCAAATTGGATCCACAAATGGCTGAATGGCAGGAAGCGGAGGACAGTAGTTGGGAGGACAGTAGTTGGGAGGTATTTTCCCAACTGGAAGCCTGTATTCACTAGGGTTCTACAGAATTCAGTGTCGAGAAGTTCCCTCTTTGTGATGTATATAAATAATTTAGACTTGAATGTAGGAGGGTTGATCAATAAGTCTGCAGACCATACAAAAATTGGTGAGGTGGTAAAAAGTGAGAAGGATAGCCTTGGACTACAAGAGGATATAGACAGTTGGTCAGGTGGGCTAATCAGCAATAAATGAAATTCAATTTGAATAAATATGAAGTGATGCTCTTGGACAGGTCAAGTAAGGCAATTGAATACATGATGAAAAATATGTTGCTGGAAAAGCGCAGCAGGTCAGGCAGCATCAAAGGAGGAGAATCGACATTTCAGGCATAAGCCCTTCTTTCAGGCTTATGCCTGAAATGTTGATTCTCCTATTCCTTTGATGCTGCCTGACTGCTGCGCTTTTCCAGCAACACATTTTTCAGCTCTGATCTCCAGTCCTCACTTTCTCCTAATGGAATACATGATGAATGGTAAGCTTCCATGAATGATCAAGAATCAGAGGGATTTTGGTATGCATGTTTACTGGTGTCTTAAAGTATCAGGACAGGTGGATAAAGCAGTTAAGGTGGTACGTGGTATCTCTGCCTTTATTAAACTAATGAGACATAGAATTTAAGTGCAGGAGATTTCACTGGAACTGTAAAAAATGTTGGTTGGCAACAGCTGGAGTACTGTGTGGAGTTCTGGAATCCAGATTATAAGAGGGATGTGATCACACAGGAGAGGGTGCAGAAGAGATTTACCAGGATGTTGTCTGGGCTGGAGAAAAGCAGTGATGAAAAGAGATTGAATAGACTGGGGCTGTTTGCCTTAGAGCAGAGATGACAGAAGACATGATTGAGATGTATAAAAGTATGAGGGGCATTGGCTGGGTAGACAAGAAAAGACTTTTTCCCTTGATGGGGGGGGGGGGGGATGATCACTGACTAGGGGGCATAGATTTAAAGCAAGGGGCAGAAGGTCTATTAGATATGTGAGGAAGTAATGTTTCACCTAGAGGGTAGTGAGAATCTAAAACACTCAATGTAAGGATGATGCAGAGACCCTCATAACAATTAAAACGTGTTTAGATGAGCACTTGTGATGACAAGGCATAGAAGGCTAAGGCTGAAACTTTATTGCTGGAACAGCACAGCAGGTCAGGCAGCATCTAGGGAACAGAAGATTCGACGTTTCGGGCACATGCCCTTCTTCAGGAAACTTCAGGATTCCTGAAGAAGGGCATGTGCCCGAAACGTCGAATCTTCTGTTCCCTAGATGCTGCCTGACCTGCTGTGCTGTTCCAGCAATAAAGTTTCAGCTTTGATCTCCAGCGTCTGCAGACCTCACTTTCTCCCCATAGAAGGCTAAGGGCCAAGTGTTGAAAAATGGAGTTATCATATGTAGGTGGTTATGTTTGAATAGCCAGGCCGCAATGGCCAAAGGGGCTTTTTCTATGCCGTAGATCTCGGTGACTCTAATGCTTTTATGACAACGTAAGTGTAATGAAGAGCTCATAACCACAAAAGCAATTAGCACCAGCTCGCATTTTAGTTTGCGCTCTGTGTCTGAGCATCTCCGACTACATTGGTAGCTGTTGATGCCACTCTCCTTTGCTGAAGGTTAATACAGTGTTTTCTGATTCGCTCCTGTTGAGCAGTACAGATCTTCTCAACAGTAGGCAAATTGCAAAGCAGTCTCAGTTGCTCGCCTGCAAAATAGTACGCAAATAATTACTGCAGTTACATCATGATTTGTAGAAAACTCAGCATGGCCAATTCTTTCAATCGTACCACTAGTTTGGTACAGCAAAGATCGAGTTACATTGTGAATTAACTTGCAAAGTATGACTGGGGTGCAGCGTGGATAAGACATTGGTGTGACCTAACTGGACTTGTAGTCTAAAGTTCATTTCCACTGACCAATCACAAAAGTCTGAAATAATGAACACACAGCAATACTATCACACCATCACAATAAAATGATCCTGGGCTTGAAGGATTAAAGTAACAACAAGGTAATTTTTCTATTAACCTGATGTTAAAAGGAATGGTTTTATATAACGTACTGCCTCATCTGCATTGGGGCAAAATATACAACCGTTAGACCCATATCTTCACTCTTCAGAAGTATCAAATTGCACTGACCCACATGAAATTACACAACATACAAACTATACATGCATCGTGTGTTACTGGGCATGATGTTTACATTGGAATAATAGCCTCCAATCTGTGAATATCTTTAGTTGGTTTGCCTAACGTTCATGTGTAAGCTTTCATGTGGCTAATCATCCATTAGTGATTTTAAAACTTAAAATTTTGTTTTCAGTATTTAACGCTGTGTTCACTGTACAGTTCAAGGAATAGGGGGACACAGTTTCTCTCTCCTTTCTCTCCCCACAACACGCCCAAAAAAGAAATAAGTGCTAAATCACAACAGATTGGAATTGAATGCAAGACTGCCTCAGTGTGCAGATCTCAGTTCTGCACATGGGAGAAATGTCAATTAGGTCATCAAGATATTATTAATTTTCAAACATGTTTATCCCTACTCACCTCCATTCCATCCATTGCCATGGTAGCCAGATAATTGGGATCTTGCTTATTCCAGCACAAGCGAAGCAATGGATGGTGCTGGGGATCTTCATAGATGATAGTGCTGTGCTCCAAGTGCCGAAGGTCAAACATGCGTACTGAACCATCTGCACCCACAGAGGCAAACATATCTCTACCACCTCCTGCCCTGCTGAATGCAATGTCATAAACCTGCAGATGGGAGAGAACAGCAACTTTAAGCAATCATGCTGCCTTACCACCAGCACTTTAAAAGGAGAGGAAGATACCACAGTTTATTTTCAAATAAAGTGCTTTCAATTTTGTTTCATCTTTCAACTTCTCCACATTTATTTTTGTCAAGTTATTATGTCTTAGAAATGTTTTCCAGTCTGCCACTCTCTCCTCTCTCATCTTAAATAAGAATGAAAGTAGTGAGCCATCAGCTTTGCAAAGAGAAACTATCATTTTTCAGCCTAATCACTTACACTGTCTGACAAGTCCAACATGCAGCCAGTCTCATTCATAATGTGCCCAAAAATGCAGAACTTGTTCTCAGTTCAGTAACTAACTGGCAATAACAGAGAACCAGCAGATTGCCTGACAAAATGAAGGTGACTTCAATGGTATAATACCCATACTTAATGTTCAATTTGTTCAATGTGCAGAGTGAAGAGAGTTTTAGGCTGCATTTAGCCATGCTGCAGCGATCACAGAAGTATTTGATGCTGATGTACAACATTCAGAATGGAAGATGCTGTTATCCAGACACAATACTGTATCTAAATAGGCATCTGCACTGCAGAAAGTGGAACAAACATTTCACTTCACACTAGATTATGTTAGACTATCTGGTTGGCATGAATGAGTTGGAGCAAAGGATCTGTTTCTGTGCTGTACATTTCCATTACCTTACTTCAACTTGTTTCCCCCTCCCCCGCACAAATCAGTAAATAAGGCCAAAAGAATAATTTAAAAGTCACCATAGTCTTATCAGACTATGGTACCAGTGTACAGTGGTCTTACCAGACTATAAGCTGCTCTCATTCGAGGCAACTAGTAAGTAGTGTTTTAACCAGAGGGTCATAACACCTCAAGTGAGGGGATAGGTTGAGAAGGAGAAGCCTTCATAGTAACCTCAGCCTGTGCAGGAATCAAACCATTGCTGTTGGCTAACCAGCCACCCAGTCAACTGAGCTAAACCGATCCCCAAATTAGGGCAAGCAGCAGACACTGGAAACAAAAAATAGAAGTAGGCCATTCAGCTCTTCAAAACTGTCCCACTGTTCAATATGACCCAGCCCAAGAACTGCAGCTCTTTCTGAGAAGATTCAATATTTTGGCTTCAACCACTTTCTATGGCAGAGAATTCTACAGGCTCATAACTCTCCAGATGAAGAAGTTTCTCATCTCAGTCCAAATGGCCTACTTTCAATAATCCTTAAACCGTAACCCTGATTCTGGATTCCCCATTCATTGGGAATATTTTTCTTGTGTTTAGCCTGACTAGTCCTTTTGGAATGCTATAGGTTTCATTGAGATTCTCCCTCATTCTCATAAACCCCAACAAATAGTCATAACCTACCCAGTCTCTCTTCCTAGTTCAGTCCTGCCATACCAGGAATAAGTCTGGTAAACCTCTGTTGAACTTGCTCCATAGCCAGAACATCCTTCTTCCAATAAAGGAGACCAAAACTGCACACAATACTCCAGGTACAGTCTTACCAAGCCCTGTACAAATGTAGCATGATATCCCTTCTCTTGTACTCAAATCCTCTTGCTCTGAAGACCATCATGCCATTGCCTTCTTTACCACCTATGTACTTATTTTCAACAACTGGTATACAAGTTGCACCTCCCTCTTTTCACCCTAACACCATTAAAATAATAATCCACCTTCCAGTAGCAAAGTGGTTAACTACATTTTTCCCATATACACTTAACAACCATGCATATGCCCACCACTCAACTTGAGAGTTTTAAGTTCTAGCAAATGAAAGTTATTTTGAAAATAAAGATATCTTTAAACATGTCTATAATTACCCAATCACTGGCACAGCTGCAGACTCAATGGGGCAAATCTCCTCCATCTGCACTACTCCATGATAGCACCATCTTTCTTCACTCACATCAGCAGAACGAATGAAAATCAATTTAGGCAAGCAGCACAAATAATCATTCAACTGCTGCCAAAACAGTTAGCAATTTTCATCGTACTTAGTACATCTAGTTCTTCCCTAACATGTGCTCTGCCATTAAGAGGTGCTGCTCAGAATGCCAATATTTTTAGTTTAGCTACAATTACAAAGCCTCCATTCTACAATCTGTGCATAAAGTACAGGATTGCACTGGCTGCAAACCAAATATCAAACCAGCAAGTCTCAGTGAGGCCAGCAGCTTAAACAAACCACCTCCAGGGAGTCACTGGTATTAACTGATTCTGGTTACCTTGCATAGCCCAATGTACAGGACCCAGACGCTGGGAACAAGTCAAACAAATCTCATACAATAAAAATAGAAAGTGCTGGAGAAACTCAGCAGGTCTGGCGACATTTGTGGAAAAAAAAACGCAGCGTTAAAGTTTTACGCCCAAAGACGCTTTGGAACAGATCTCATGCAACATTTTAAAAAAAAGTGTTTTTGTTCCATTCATTGCCTCTATTCACATATCAGGAACTGAGAGCATCATTCAGATGTTTTTAAATACTTATTACTTTGAAGCAGTGTTGCTAAATCATTAACATATTTTACTACTAACCAGTTAAGAACATTTGCAGTCCAGTAGACACCGCGCTCATTTGTACAATTACTACCGATCAATATGCCGGATTATGCAGAATAACGGAACATGATTAAGGAACTGTCAGCAAGTGATAGCTACAGCAAAACTGTCCTGATCACTAAATCATTGCAACAAGTGTTGGATCAATTGTCTAAATGACTGGAGATGCAAAAATATACCTACCAATACAGAATATCTCAGTACTTCTTCAGACATAAAATAAAATAAGATTAAATAACTGTTGCAGTTCCACAATAGCATCTTTGTTCATCAGCAATCCGTTTAAAACCAGATAAGATTAGGATCAGGACAAGACGATTTGGCCCCTTCAGCTTGCTCCATCATTCAAAAAAGGTCATGACTGATTGAATTCTGGCCTCAACTGCACTTTCCTGCCTCTGAGCCATAAATCAAGACTCTTGGTAGATCAAAAAGCCATCCAACTCAGTTGGAAATACAGTCAATAAACCAGCCTCCGCTATTCTCTGTGGAAGCAAATTCCAAAGATTAACAGCCCTCCAAGAAGAAATTCCATTTCTTATCTGGTTTAAAACAGGAGACTTCTTATTCTGAAATTCTGCTCCGTTACTCTAGATTCCACATGAGGGAAAGCATCATCTCAACATCTGCACTTTCAAGCCCTGTTGGAATCTCATGTTTAAATAAAATTAACTCTCATTCTTGCAAACTCCAATGAATTTAGGCACAACTCATTCAACCTTTCCTCAAAGCAACCCTTTCATCCCAGGAAACAATACACTGCTTACGGTTTCAATGCAAGTCTGTCCCTCCTAAAGTAAGGAGATTCAAAACTATACAGGTTGTTCTCCTATAACATTTGTTTTGTTAACACAGTGTGGACACTGTTTCTAAAGCGCGAATTTTTAAAACATGTGTTGACTGTAACACAACTACATGGCCAAGACTTTAGGTGCTGTCTTTGGAGTACAATGTGGGGTTGTACAAGAACACAACCATTGTGTTATAGAAGAACTACTCTACAGTGTTTTAAGTGCAGAGTCAGTTTGACCTCTGTAGTGTAGTGTACCAAAACTCCTCCACCTTATTTCATTTCTTTGGCTTTGGATTGCGATCTAGTGAAGGAAAGTCGCCATTTAAGGATTGAAACATTCTATTTGCCTCTCTGATCACTTATCGTACACGCATGCTAACTTTTTAAAATTCACTACAGCTAGTGGTTTTCCTTCATCTGTCCTGCTTGTTACAACCTCAAAAAACTTGTCAAACACTATTAACACTTTCACAAATCCACTTTGACTCAGCCTGACTGCATGATGATTTTCTAAATGTCCTACCAATATCACATTAATAACGGACTCCAGCATTTTCCCAATGACAGATGTTAGGCTAACTAGCATAAAGTTTACTGCTCTCTCCCCCTCCTTTCTTGGAGAGGGCATTTAGAAAGATTGCAACCAACGTGTCCATTAACTTGTAATCACAATACATTTTCCCCCATCAAAGCAGCTAACTTATTGGGAATCTAGAACCAAAATACAGACCAGGTGTTCTGTACTGTCCAGCTGCACGATCCCTTCACTAACTGACTTACTGGGTATACACATATCCTGAACTGAACCGCACATGCTGATGGTCAAAGACCTCATTACCTCTTTATCATGAGCAATAAGTTGTGTTTTCACGTGCCCAGAGACCAAATTGACTCGGCCGAGTACCTGTCCTGTCTCCAGACCCCAGATTGTACATGTGGTGTCTATGCTGGAAGTACCTGCAGAGAGAAGAGCAATCATTACAAAATTGACAAAATCCTGGTTCCTCACTTCTGTACTGAAAAGTTTTAACAGCTTTGTGAATTTGAATTCCACCTGCTCTTTTGAGGTATACTTTTTACAGTAAAAGGTTCAATCAGTTTTGTCAATACCCTTCATAATCTTGAGGATTTTAGATGAGATTTCATAATGAAAGAAAACAGTAAAGTTGTTAACATTTCAACAACTCAGCAAACCCACTGCATTTATCCCACTGGCTTGTTTATTTTATAGCAGGATGAGAACTGGAAGCAGTGAATACATTTCCAGTCATTTGATATGGAGACAAAATCTTGTTCGATGCCAGCTCTCTCAGAAAGGAGAAATAAGGAAACAGTTTTGGTTAAAAAGTCACAATAGGGGTCCACGTTTAGGCGTGGCAATGGCAGAGAAGTTCAAATACAAAGATGGTAGCGTGACTGCATAACACATCTGTTGCAATCTCTTTATACATGATTGAGTGTTGGAAAATTCAGCTCGCCGCAGAAATTTACAGCTGCTTAACAAAGTGAATGGTTTTGATTCGTCGACAGCCACAGGCTCTGGAAACTTTCTAAATTTGTTACAGGTTTTCAGTATTTTGCCTTAAATTCTGTCAGTGTACAGCATATGACTGAGTGATACACTATAGGCTTTATTCTTAGCATATGCGGAGTTAAACTATGATGACAGTCAGGAATCCTAATTGACTTCAGCTAAACTGGTCTGGACAAGAGGGAGACCAAATCAGCCAGGTTCTCCATTGTCCCTAGTAGTATACTCAGGTGTATACATGAGGTATGAACCGTATAATACCAATTTATGTATAATAACCAGCCAAGATCGAATTCATGCATCTTCTGAAGGAAGAATAAAAAGTGAAAACAAAAGCAATCAATATTTAAGACATGGTACATGTTGACCTTTGTCCTGCTTGTTTAATTATTTCTCACACCAAGTGGCATTCATAACTTACCAGAGGTTACACAAACAAGCCTCTGATTAAACAATGTGTTTGCAAATTTAAGGTTTAGCCTGCAGTGAATTTTCCAGCATAGTACCACACTTTGCAGCATTGCCAAACTTCTGCAAAACAAATATATCTCCTTGTGAGTTCAGAGGTTGCATTACTGCTGCTCCCCCTCAAGCTTCTGTCCATCTTTCTAGGAGATCCCTCATCCTTCAGTGCATCATTCATGCTCGAGTCCAAAACAGGATTGGGGTTGTAATGTCTTAGTAAGTGAATGAACTAGAAGACAGAGCAGGAAGGCAAAGAATCCCAAACACAGCCAAAAGCTGTAATTACAGTCACTGTAAAACAGATACACAGTGAATACCACACTGGCTATAATTAGCCTCAGTGGGCAAGGACAAGAAATTAGAAACACATTTACCAACAGCAAATTGGAGGAGCTCAATTGCATTTTGTTAGACAGAAAAATTGATCAAATCACCTCATATCGAAGGCCAGGGGAAGAGAATCATAGTTTTCTAACATTTGTAATTAAATTCTTGGAGTCCAAGTATCGCTCTGGTAAATCTACCCTCCACTCTGCCCAGAATTGCTCATTTATTCCACACATGGTCTAACCTGAGTTTTGTACAGGTAAAGTCTTGATGTCTATCCCTTAGTTTTCCATTGCTCTAAATCCAAAGGACAACATTTAGCCTTCCTGATTTTCTCAGAGAAAGTGAGAACGCAGATGCTCGAGAATCAGAGTCGAAAAACATGGTGCTGGATAAAGTACAGCAGATCAGGCAGTATCCAAGGAGCAGAAGAGTACATATTCTTGATGAAGAGCTTATGTCCAAAATGTCAACTCCCATGCTCCTTGGCTGCTGCCGGACTTGCTGTGCTTTTTCCAGCACCACACTTTACGAATTTGATTTGCTGAGCGTATACTTAGTGAAGAGTAATCTCGATTATCTGAAGGCCATAGGCAGGAAGTATTTCGTTTGGTTAATCAAATGCTGGATAATCATAGTTTCACCATGCATCAGGACCATGCAATCTTGTCTGGATAATCCAAAATATTCATAATTGAATGCCAGATAATCGAGCTTCTTTTGTTGACATGCAAGGACCTCCAAGTTTCTCTATTCCTCCAAACTTTCTAGTTTCAGCATTTAGAAAGTATCATGTTCAATCCTTTTTAGTTTCAAGAAGTGGATGACTTCACAATGGCTTAGACTGAAATCCATTTGTTAGTCCTGGTCATTTACTCAGCCTATAAATGGTGCTTCCATTTACAGTGCTTAGATTTCTGTTTATATTTGAGTCACTGCAGATTTAAATGCCTTTCCATTCCAACATCTAAACAACAGGATATTAATTATGGCGAATAATTGACTATTCAACACAAATTCTTGCAGGACATCACCATTCTCAACTTTACTCCACCTTCTGCTGCTCAGTCAACTTTCTATATTTGTCTTCAGTTTGTAGGCAGTTGCAGCCTTGCTGGCTTGATTTCAGTTGAGGGGGAGTAAGATTATGGTCTAGTTTTAGGGGAAGCAGCACAGTGTTAATGATAATAAATGTCAAGCCAGTTTAAATGCCTGTTGAAGCTGTGACAAAATTAAATTTGATATAGTTTTAAACAGTTTCAATAGGAAGCTTTGAGCTAACTATATCTCATGTCAGAGAAATCTCTTCTGTTCTGTGATATAGTAATGAAAGGCAACTTCACATGACTAAGTAACAAGGGCAGTTTTCATGACTCTATCGAGACTGCTCCACGTTGAACATACCCTAAAGTAACTGTCAACTGAAGAAAACACAATGTGGTCTGATCATCTCTGCATGAATACCCTTTGGAACAGCAGATAAAATTATGACAGGAACAATCTGAATTAATATGCTGGAGATATAAATTTAATTTTGTTAAGCTCGCTAGCAAGGGATGACAGTGGCTCCGTGGTTAGCACTGCTGTCTCACAGCGCCAGGGACCTAGTTTGGATTCAAATCTTGGGTAACTGTGTGTGGAGTAAGCATGCGTCAAATTGCTTCTTACTGCACTGTAGGGAGCGGAATAACTGGAGCTTCATTATAAATCTTGATTCAGAACGGTCATTCTTGTTACAGGGTGAGATGCATTATTTCACTACTCAATTTAAAATGCTTGAATCGTGGTACCCACATACAAAATAAAACGTTGGAGCTTCAAAAGGAGGAAAATTCTTAAAATGTTATGATCTTCAAAGTGCTCATCAGGTACAAGCCATAGACTCTCAGTTAGGAGAAAACAGGACTTGATTTATTAATACATGCATTTGAAAAGGGTAGCAAATTAGGTAACAATTAGCATACTGCCTATCATCAATGATGGGTAAAGAGGTATGCTTAAAGGGCAACCTATATACTGTACTGTAAATACTTTATAAACAAAGTGAATTGTAAAGAGGACATAAGGATACAAAGGGATAAAGACTGGTTAATAGTGAATGGATAAAGGTGCAGCAAATGGAGAAGAATGTGCAAAATGTGAAATTGTTAACTTTGGCAGAAAGAATTAAGAAACAAGTAGTGAAAGACAGAGGAATCCAGGTCACCAAGTGAATGAATCACAAAAAAAGCGCTCAAATGTTATTGCTCATTGTGAGGGAAATTGAATACAAACATAGGGAGGTTATTAGTGGAATTTCTTGTGCTGTGACTGGATATGGATTTACATTAGGCCATCAGTACAGCTTAAAACTTTACATAATTAATATTTTAACACTTCAGATTTTTTTTTCCACTTAATAGAGTAAGGGATTTTAGTTAAAAATCCAAAAGGACTGTGGATGCCCAAAATCAGAAATTGTTTGAAAATCTGAGATCTGGCAGCATCCATGAACAGAAAGCAGAGTTAATGTTTCGAGTCCAATGACCCTTCTTCAGAACCATTCCAGATACTTGGGGTTTGGGCTGCTGGGAAGAGAAGAGGGAAAAAGTGTGGAACGGTAACAATAGTCAGGGATTTGTTAGTGAGGGAAGTGAAGTGCTGAGGAGGTTAATGCATTCAATGTGGTCTGCACAGACTTCCAAAAATTTTTTGATAAGGTCCTTTTTGGGTCAAGAAAGTAAGAGCCCAATGTACAAAATGGCACACTGGATCCAAACTGGCGGAAAGACAGGAGGCAGAAGATTGACTTCCAGTTTCAGAAACAATTTCCAGTGGGGTTCCACAGTGCTCAGTGCTGTGGTGTATATTAATAATTTTGATTTTAAATGAAGTGGGTATGATCCAGAAGCCTACAGATGACACAAAATGATAGAGCAGTAATTAGTAGATAACTATTAATCTTAAGTGGAAGGTATCACAGACAGGTTGGCTCGGCAGAACAGTGAAAAATGGAATTTTATCTGGCAAAATATGAGGCAGTTATTTGGTGAGGGATAACAAGGCAGAGAATTATGAATGGTAGGATGCGGGGAAGTACTGAAGATCAGAGGGACTTTGAGGTGTACATTCACAGATCAGAGAAGGGTAGGCAGATAAGGTGGACAAGGTGGTAAATGTAAGTTAGAGAACTGTGTGCCAATAAAGTTAATCCAAACGTGCCCAACTGGAAACCATGTTTCCAGGGAAATACATTCCCTACTGAAGACCAGGTCAGAGTCATTCAAGTTGGGTGACCCTAATCTATACAGTAAATCTAAGAATGACCTTCCAAAGCCATCAGGGACACCAAGAGACAACATTAGACCAAGACACATGAACACATGTTCACTGAGGCAAGGCTTACACAATACATCAGGCTACAAACCAAAGTCAAGTAGAATTGCATGACAACAATGCTTCCCTCACAAGCTCGTTTTGAACTGAAGGTAAGCCAAATTATGTCAACTGCCCAGACAGTCTCAGATGCACCGGTTCCCTGAGTCACTGCCACAGATGTCACATCAGCCTTCTTGAGGGTAAACCCAAAGAAAGCAACCAGCCCAGATGGATTTCCTGGACGTGCACACAGATTCTGCGTGGATCAGCTAGCAGGAGACTTCACAGACAGCTTTATCTTCTCCTTAATCCAATCAAAGGTTCCTACCTATCTCAAGAAAACCATCATCATTCCGGTGACACCTCAATAACTACCACTCGTTGTCTCTGACATCCATCAAGGACTATGAGGGGTTAGTAATGGCACACGTCAACTCCACTCCCCTATGGGAGACCAGTGAACAAGGTCTGATCTCATGGAATACAGGGAGAACTCTCCATGTGGATACAGAACTGGCTCAAAGATAGAAGACAGAGGGCCTGGTGGAGGGTTGTTTTTAAATTGGAGGCCTGTGACCAGTAGAGTGCCACAAGATCAATGCTGGGTCTACTACTTATTGTCATTTATATAAATGATTTGGATGTGAGCAGAAGAGGTATGTAGTTAGTAAGTTTGCAGATGACACCAAGATTGGAGGTGGTGTAGTGGACAGCAAAGGTTACTTCAGATTACAATAGGATCTTGACAAGATGGGCCAATGGGCTGAGAAGTGGCAGATGGAGTTTAATTCAAATAAATGCGAGGTGCTGCATTTTGGGAAAGCAAATCTTAGCAGGACTTATACACTTAATGGTAAGATCCTAGGGAATGTTGCTGAACAAAGAGACCTTGGAGTGCAGGTTCATAGCTCCTTGAAAGTGGAGTCGCAGGTAGATAAGATAGTGAAGAAGGAGTTTGGCATGCTTTCCTTTATTGGTCAAAAGTATTGAGTACAGGAGTTGGGAGGTCATGTTGCGGCTATACAGGACATTGGTTAGACCACTTTTGGAATATTGCATGCAATTCTGGTCTCCTTCCTATCGGAAAGATGTTGTGAAACTTGAAAGGGTTCAAAAAATATTTATAAGGATGTTGCCAGGGTTGGAGGATTTGAGCTATAGGGAAAGGTTGAGTAGGCTAGGGCTGTTTTCCCTGGAGTGTCGGAGGCTGAGGGATGACCTTATAGAGGTTTACAAAATCATGAGGGGCATGGATAGGATAAATAGACAAAGTCTTTTTCCTGGGGTGGGGAGTCCAGAACTAGACGGCATAGGTTTAGGATGAGGAGGGGAAAGATATAAAATAGAGCTAAGGGGCAACTTTTTCATGCAGAGTGGTGTGTGTGGAGCAGGCTGTCAGAGAAAGTGGTGAAGGCTGGTAGAATTACAACATCTGAAAGGCATCTGGATGGGTATATGAATAGGAAGGGTTTGGAGGGATATGGGTCAGGTGCTGGCAGGTGGGACTAGATTGCGTTGGGATATCTGGTTGGCATGGACCAAAGGGTCAGTTTCCGTGCTGTACATCTCTATGACTCTGTGATTGTCTTGATACACTACAAATCACCTACCATCGCAACCTGTTCATGGCAGAAATCATCTCCTTAGCCTTACACTCATTCCTTGAACATCTGAATAACATGAATACTGACATCACTCTTACTTATTGACTTTAGCTCAACCTTTCAACGCTATAACTCCAGCCAATCTTTTCTCCAAATTCCAAGACATAGTACACTGCTCTCACTCTGCAACTGGATCCTTGACTCCCTCTCCGACAGATCGCAATCAGTAAGTGTAGGTAACATCTCCTCCATGATAATCCTCAACACCAGTGTCCTGCACGGCGACATACTCAGCCCGTTACTATACAGGAGGAGAAAGTGAGGACTGCAGATGCTGGAGGTCAGAATTGAGAGTGTGTTGCTGGAAAAGCACAGCCGGTCAGGCAGCATCTGAGGAGAATCGATGTTTTAGGTGTGAGCCCTTCATCAGGAACGAGGCATGCGGGCCGGGCGAGAGGAAATGAGGAAGCCGTTGAAATCCACATTTATCCCATATGGTTGCAGGGTTCCATGGCGGAATAGGAGGTGTTTCTCCTCCAGGCGTTGGGTGGTATGGTTTGGCGGTGGAGGCAGCCCAGGACCTGCATGTCTTTGATGGGGTGGGAGGGGGAGTTGAAGGTACAGATAAATTTCTGACGGATGTGGAAGGATCTCTTGGACAGAGCTCAGGGGAGTTGTGTATGGGCACAGGTTTTGCACTTCGTGCAGTGGCAGGGAAAGGTGCCAGGAGTGGGTTGTTTGGGGGGGGGGGGAAAATGGGCATGGACCTGTGGGAGTCAATGGGCTTGTAGTATATGTCTGTGATTAGCCAGTCACCAAAGGCAGTGATGGAGAGGTCCAGGAAGGGGAGGGAGTTGTCTGAGATAGTCTAGGTGAATTTGAGGTGGGGGTCGAAGGTTTTGACAAAGTTGGTGAACTGTTCAACCTCCTGGTGGGAGCATGAAGACCAGTTCAGCCAGGCAGATGAGGGTGTCGGTGAAAGGGTACTGTTTGGGACGGCGTGAGAGGAAATGAAGGGTGTGGAGACCTTTGTCGTGGCGGATTGCTGTGTACAGGGACTGGATATCCATGGTGAAGATGAGGCATTGGGGGCCAGGGAAACAAAATCTTGGAGGTGGTGTCAGGAATGTAGGTGGGGAGTTCCTGGACTAAGAGGAACAGGACAGTTCCAAGGTAGGAAGAGAGGAGTTCAGTGGGACAGGTGCAGGCTGAGACAATGGGTTGACCGGGGCAGTCAGGTTTGTGAATCTTCGGGAGGAGGTAGAATCGGCAGTGCAGGGTTCACGGACAGCGAGGTTGGGGGCTGTGGATGGGAGATCACCAGAGGTGATGAGATTGTGGATGGTCTGGGAGATGATGGTTTGGTGATGGAGGTGAGGTAGTGATCAAGGGGGAAGTAGGAGGAGGTGCCTGCAAGTTGGTGCCAAACCATTACCACCTGATGTCTGGAGGGAGAACGCCTCATATTCCACTTTGGGAACCTGGAACCACACGGGGATTTCAACAGCTTCCTCATTTCCATTCCCTCCACATTATCCCAGTTCCAAGCCTCCAACTCAGCACCATCCTCCGGACCTGTCCATCACCTTTCCCATCATCCACTCCACTCTTTCCCCACCTCCCACCAATCTTCTCCCCTAGCCTCATCCACTTATCGCTTTCTCAGCTATCCCCCCCCCCCACCACCAAAGCCACCCCTATCCCATCATCTCTCAGCCCCCAGCCTCATTCCTGAGAAAGAGCTTATGCCAAAAACGTCGATTCTCCTGCTCCTCGGATGCTGCCTGATCTGCTGTACATTTCCAGAAAAACACTCTTGACTCCAGATACAGTCGTCATCATTGTGTGGCCAAATTCTGTGCTAACCCTATTTACAAGTTTGCTGATGAGACCACCACAATGGGTCAGATCTTAAACAATGACAAGACAGTACTGGAAAGAGATACAGAACTTAGTGGCATGGTGTAAAGACAATAATCTCTCTCATAATGTCAGCAAAATGAAGGACTGGTCATCAACTTTGGGAAGGGGAATGGAGGACACGCTGTCTGTATCAATGGTGCTAAAGTGGAGACAGTCAAAGTTTCAAGTCCCTCGGAGTAAACATCACCAATCGTCCCTGGTTCATCCACGTCGATGCTACAGTCAAGAAGGCACACCAATGACTATGTACTCAGAATACTAAAGGAAATTCCACATGTCCACAATATCTCTTACCAAATTTTATAGATGCACATAGCATCCTATCCAGATACATCACAGCTACACCTAGGTGATATCTGCTCTGTCCAAGACCAAAGGAACTCCAGACATTTGTGAACCCAGACCAGTCCAAGACGACAACCAGCTTTCCTTTCATCGACTCCATTTACACTTCCTCCTACCTCAGGAAAGCTACCAACATAATCAAAGACCTTCTCACCTCAGCTGTAATCTCTTCCATAAAGCAGAAGATACAAAAGTTTGAAAAAAACATACCAACGGTGTCAAGACCAGCTTCTTCCCCACTATTATCAGGCTTTTGAATAGACCTCTTATTCTCTGTACCTTCTCAGAAGTTGTAACACCATACTCTGCATTCTGTTCTATTACCCAGATATACTGTATGTATGTATAATATGACTTACCTGAATAGCAAGCAAACCAATACTCTTCACTGTTCCTCAATACAGTGAACCATAATAAATCATACCTAAAAGGAATATTTACCTTTATTAGCAGATTTACGGAATACAAGATCAAGGCAGTTTTGCTGGAATGGTATAAAAAGTTGATTAGACCAAAATTGGAGTACTGTGTGCAGTTCTGGTCACCACATTATAGGAAGGCTATGATTATACAGAAAAGGAGATTTACCAGAATACTGCCTGGGCTAGGGTCTCTGAGCTATGAGGAAAGACTGGTTAAACTGGGATTATTTTTCCTCAGAGCAGCAATTATTGAAAGGGGATCTGATTGAAGTGCTTAAAATTTATCAGGGGCTTAGGTAGGAAAGCAATCCGAGAGGATTGTGGAAGTCTAGAACGCTCTCCCTGAAAAGGCAGTTGAGTCAGAAACACAATATTTAACCAGTAATTAGATGTTCACTTGCATTGCTACACCCTCCAGAAATATGAGCCCAGAGTTGGAAAAGGGTATTCAGATTCTGGATGCAAGTTTGCTCCCTGAGTTCGAAGTCTCATTTTCAGATGTTTCATCACTATACTAGGTAACATCAGTGAGCCTCCAGCGAAGCACTGGTGTTAAGTCCCACTTTCCATTTAAGTGTTTAGGCTTCCTTGGATTGGTGATGTCATTTCCTGTGTTGGTGACACAATTTCCTGCATTGATATCAATTCCGATTCTTTTTCTTAGAGGATAGTAGATGGTGTCAAAATCGATGTGTTTGTTAAGAGCATTCCGGTTGGAATGCTGTGCTTCTAGGAATTCTTGGCTGGTCCTAGGATGGATGTGTTGTCCCAGTTAAAGTGATGTCCTTCCCTCATCTGTAAGGAAGGATGCTAGTGAGAGAGGCTAATTTTATTGTGGCTAGCTGATGTTCACGTATCCTGGTGGCCAGTTTTCTGCCTGTTTGTCCAGTGTAGTTTGCAAGGTATTTTGTAAATTACATTAGTTTTGCTTGTTGTCCGTATCAGGTCTTTCAAGTTCTTTAGCTGCTGCTTTATTGCGTTGGTGGGTTTGTGGGCCACCATGATGCCAAGAGGGCTAAGTAGTCTGGCAGTCATGTCTGAGATGTCTTTGGTGAGGGGAGTGTGGCTAGGGATTCTGGGCACATTTTGTCTGCTTATCTGGGTTTGTTGCTGAGAAATCCACAGACTATTCATTGGGTACCCGTTATTTTTGAGTAGGTGATTTTCCTCTGGTCTTCACAGTTACTTGGTGTTGCAGTATGTGGTAGCTCTTTGAAATAATGTTCTAATGCAGCTTCTTTTGTGGGTGTTGGATGATTGCTTGTGTAGTTCAGGATTTGGTCTGTATGTGCTATTTTCCTGTAGACGCTGGTTTAAGTTCCCCACTGACTGTTCACTCTACTGTGACATCGAGGAATGGCAGTTTGTTGTTTTCCTTCTCTTTAGTGAATTTTGCTAGTTTGCATATTATTGATGGCCTTGAAGGTTTCCTTCAACGTGTTTTGTTTAGTCATGACAAAGGTGTCATCCACGTAGTGGACCCAAAGTTTGGGTTGGATGGTTGGCAGGGCTGTTTGTTTGAGTCTCTGCATTACTGCCTCTGCTAAGAACCCTGATATCAGAGATCTTGTGGGTGTTCTGTTTGTCTGTCAGTTTTATGATCTCAAAACTCATTAGAGTATTCAGTTTTTGGTTGACCAGTGCAGATATGATGGGCTGAATGGCAAGCAAGGTGGTGAAAGATTTGGGGTTCACAAGAATGTTGTATTAAAGATTACAAATCAGATCAGCTGTAAGTAGAAGTAGTAGTTAAAGTGTCTGATGAAGGAGCAGCACTCCGAAAACTAGTGCTTCCAATTAAACCTGTTGGACTATAACTTGATGTTGTCTGATTTTTAACTTTGTACACCCCAGTCCAACACCGGTTCCTCCAAATTCTAAGAAGGGGGTTGTGTTAGTATGGTTTAAACTTTTTATTAATAATCTTTGCTTCAGTATGTTTTGTTTGCAGTAAACTGGTTCTTTGTTACTCAAGGAACCTGGCTGGAATGGGTGTATGTACTCTACAAATATTTTAACAGCTAATATCACTTCCCTTTTTAAAATTCAAATTTTATTGTGACCTATGGGGGCATGGACAAGGATTCAGTTCACTCCTCCTGACTTGGTCATAACACTAGTCTACTTAAATATGTCAAAAACAATCAATTTTCCAACTCTTAAACTGGAAGATCAACACAAGTACAAAACAAAAAAAAGAGTTAGATCATGCAGCTAAATAGATAAATGCACATGGATGTTAATACAAACAACAAATGGTAGGGCTGTGGGTAGTGTTTAGAACAGGGAGACCCAGGGTTCAGGAATACAATTCTTTAAAATGTGTCAGAGGTAGACAGGGTGGTTAAAGTTGTGCTCACTTGCTTTCATTGCTCAGACCTCTAATTATAGAGATGTACAGCATGGAAACAGACACTTCGGTCCAACTCGTTCCTGCCGACCAGATATCCCAACCCAATCTAGTCCCACCTGCCAGCACCCGGCCCATATCCCTCCAAACCCTTCCTATTCATATACCCATCCAGATGCCTCTTAAGTGTCGCAATTACACCAGCCTCCACCACTTCCTCTGGCAGCTCATTCCATACACTTACCACCCTCTGTGAAAAAGTTGCCCCTTAGGTCTCTTTTATATCTTTCCCCTCTCACCCTAAACCTATGCCCTCTACTTCTGGACTCCCTCACCCCAGGGAAAAGACTTTGCCTATTTATCCCATCCATGCCCCTCAATTTTGTAAACCTCTATAAGGTCACCCCTCAGCCTCCGACGCTCCAGGGAAAACAGCCCAAGCCTGTTCAGCCTCTCCCTGTAGCTCAGATCCTCCAACCCTGGCAACATCCTTGTAAATCTTTTCTGAACCCTTTCAAGTTTCACAACATCTTTCCGATAGGAAGGAGACCAGAAGTGCGTGCAATATACCAACATTGGCCTAACCTATGTCAGGTACAGCCGCAATATAACCTCCCAACTCCTATATTCAATACTCTGACCAATAAAGGAAAGCATACCAAACACCTTCTTCACTATCTTATCTACCTGCGACTCCACTTTCAAGGAGCTATGAACCTGCACTCCAAGGTCTCTTTGTTCAGCAACACTCCCTAGGACCTTACCATTAAGTGTATAAGTCCTTCTAAGATTTGCTTTCCCAAAATGCAGCACCTCAGAATTAAACTCCATCTGCCACTTCTCAGCCCATTAGCCCATCTGGTCAAGATCCTGTTGTAATCGGAGGTAACCCTCTTCGCTGTCCACTACATCTCCAAATGATTTATGTAAGTGACAAAAAGTAAAAAAAAACATGATTTCCCACACACAAAGCCATGATGACTATCCCTAATCAGTCCTTGCCTTTCCAAATACATGTACATCCTGTCCCTCAGGATTCCCTTCAACAACTTGCCCACCCCCGAGGTCAGGCTCACTGGTGTATAGTTCCCTGGCTTGTCTTTACCGCCCTTCTTAAACAGTGGCACCATGTTTGCCAACCTCCAGTCTTCCAGCACCCCATCTGTGACTATCGATGATGCATATATCTCAGCAAAAGGCCCAGCAATCACTTCTCTAGCTTCCCAGAGTTCTTGGGTACACTTGATCAGGTCCTGGGGATTTATCCACCTTTACCCGTTTCAAGACATCCAGCACTTCCTCCTCTGTAATCTGGACATTTTGCAAGATGTCACCATCTATTTCCCTATAGTCTATATCTTCCATATCCTTTTCCACTATAAATATGGATGCAAAATATTCTTTTATTATCTCCCCCATTTTCTGCGGCTCCACACAAAGGCTGCCTTGCTGATCTTTGAACGGCCCTATTCTCTCCCTAGTTACCCTTTTGTCCTTAACGTATTTGTAAAAACCCTTTGGATTCTCCTTAATTCTATTTGCCAAAGCTATCTCATGTCCCCTTTTTGCCCCCCTGATTTCCCTCTTAAGTATACTCCTTTATACTCTAAGGATTCATTGGGACATCATGCTGAGGTTGTACAGAACATTGGTGATGCCTCTTTTGGAGTACCGTTTGCAGTTCTGGTCACCCTGTTACAAGGAGGATATCTTTAAATTGGAGAGGATTCAGAAAAGATTTACCAAGATGTTACCGGAGGATTAAATGGAGGGCTTAAGTTATAAAAATAGGCTGTGACCTTTTCAATGAGTGTAGGGGTTTGAGGGGCGACTTAGAGGTTCGTAAAATCATGAGGAGAATAGATTTAGTGAATAGCAAAGGTTTTTTCCCTAAGGTTTGGGGGGGGGGGGGGGGGGGTTTCAAAACACAATGGCGGGCAAAGGTGAGAGAAAAATTACTTACAAGGGATGATGGGGACTTTTTTTAAAAAAAAGAAAAAAAACTTTGGTTGCTGTGTACAATGAACTGGTAAATGTAGTGGTGGATGCAAGTACAGCTACAACATTTGGTTAAGTACATGTATAGGAAAGGGCCAAACACAAGGACGTGGCACTAGTTTAGTTTGGGAACATGATCAGTGTAGACTAGTGGACCAAAAGGTCTTTTCCATGCTGCATGACTGATTGTGAAATATCACATGCCAAAGAATTAGAAAAAGACCCAAGTGTCATAGGAGACTCAACTTCCAATAACTAGACTGTCAGTCAGAATTCAGTAGTAGTCAAGTCACTAGAGTTCAAGACCAGACATTTTCAATATGTTTACTAGACGGATTCTTGGGGTGGCAGAGCTGACATATGGAATGAGTGGATCGGTTAGGAGAATATTCACTGGTGCCTAGAAAGATTGTTAGTGAGATGACTGGGGAGTTCAGAACTAGTGGTCACAGTTTAGGAGTGGGATAAGCAGAAATTTCTTCACTTAGTGTTGAGCCTATGGCATTCTCTGCCACAGAAAGTAGTTGAGGCCAAAACATTGCATATTTTTAAAAAATAAAATCACTATAGTTCTTAAATGTTAAAGGGTATGGGGGCATAGCAGGGACAATACTGAATGGCATGATAATACTGAAAGATTGATCTGGTTTGAACAGCTGAATGGACTGCTCCTGCTCCCATTTTCTATGTTACTCTGTTACCGCCCACACCAGGGCTTGACCCTGAAATGCACAGGTGACAAAGTACTACCCTATCAGCAGTGTCATCTTTTGGATGAGATGTATGTAGAAAAGAGGTGTTGGAAATTCTGGAAAGGGTGAAAATAGATAAGTCCCCTGGGCCTGATGGCATTTATCCTAGGATTCTCTGGGAAGCAAGGGAGGAGATTGCAGAGCCATTGGCCATGATTTTTATGTCCTCGTTGTCTACAGGAGTAGTGCCAGAAGATTGGAGGCTAGCAAATGTGGTTCAAGAAGGGGAGTAGGGATAACCCTAGTAACTATAGGCCGGTGAGTCTCACTTCTGTTGTGGGCAAAATCTTAGAGAGAATTGTAAGGGATAGGATTTATGAACATCTGGATAGGAATAATGTGATCAAGGATAGTCAGCATGGTTTTGTGAAGGGCAGGTCGTGCCTCACAAACCTTATTGAATCCTTTGAGAAGGTGCCTAAGGAGGTGGACGAGGGGAAAGCAGTAGATGTGGTATATATGGATTTTAGTAAGGCATTTGATAAGGTCCCCCATGGTAGACTACTGCAAACAATAC
>NC_057742.1:41824213-41828752 GCF_004010195.1 Chiloscyllium plagiosum
GGGGTAGTTATAGGACAGATGTTAGGGGTAGGTTCTTTACTCAGCGGGTCGGAGTTCATGGAATGCCCTGCCAGTAGCAGTGGTGGACTCTCCCTCATTATGGGCATTTAAGCGGGCATTGGATAGGCATATGGAGGATAGTGGGCTAGTGTAGGTTAGGTGGGCTTAGATCGGCGCAACATCGAGGGCCGAAGGGCCTGTACTGCGCTGTATTCTTCTATGTTCCATGTTAAAACAGGGACTCAACATACTTTCCTGAGTAGACATAAAACATAGCATACCAAAACTGTGAAGAAACAGAAATTATTCATGGCATCCAGATCAATAATTATCCCTCAGCCAACATCATTAAAAAAAACTCAGTTATGAAAGTTTGTGCACCAACTGACTCTGGTACTTCTGACATTTCGAAAGGAACTATGCTTCAAAAAGTACTAATCAACTGTAAAACACTTCAAGACATCCAATTGTGAAAAGCTGCTGTGCAAAGTTTGCATATAAACATAAGCCCTTATTTTATTCTACAGAAAGAAAATATGCATGGTAAAGCAATTAAAAACAAAAAGCAAAGGCAGACTATATAGCTGGATCAATCAACAATAGTCTGTATAGATCAGATTTCACGTGAAGTAATGAGTCAATATGAAAGTACTGCACAGACTACAGTGGAAAAAACTGGAAGAAGAGAGAAAGACAAATAATCACATAACAAAGTTCTAAAATCTCGACACCGCTCGGGCGGCACAGTGGTTATCACTGCTGCCTCACAGCGCCAGAGACCCGGGTTCAATTCCCACCTCAGGCAACTGTCTGTGTGGAGTTTGCACATTCTCCCTGTGTCAGCGTGGCTTTCCTCCCACAATCCAAAAGTGTGCTGGTTAGGTGAATTGGCCATGCTAAATTGCCCGTGTTAGGTGAAGGGGTAAATGTGGAGGAATGGGTCTGGGTGGGTTGCTCTTCAGAGGATCGATGTGGACTTGTTGGGCCGAAGGGCCTGTTTCCACACTAAGCAATCTAATCTAATCAAACCAAAAAAGGTGTTTAACAAAACAGCTAAATTACTATTTTGGATATTATCAATACTAGATTCAAATTTCTTAGTCTAAAAAGAATGAACAAATTGTACAATTATTAATGGATGTGTACATTTATTTGTGATTCAATTCTTTATTCTGAGAATATTGAAATTTGCTAATATCAATTACTAATGAGAAATTGGTTACAATTATGAAAAGATTACACAATGATTGATTTGCTCTGCTCACCTAATTCTGTGTATAAATATTGTTTGAAAGAAAGGATGTACGAAAGATGCCATTTCAGTCAGACATTGCCTTAAAGTGTTATTGACTTTCATGAAATTCAATTCAAAATTATAGCATTTTACACGTTTAAGCATTTGGAACATCAGTTGCACTTTCTTCATAGTTAGGACTTTGTTAAACAATCTAATTAAATTTTGTGTAATTTCTTCAGATTCTACTTAAATGCAGTAGGGTTTTTGTACTTAGCACTGACTGTAGCAGCAGATCAGCCCTGTTCTAGTTATTGTTAATCAACCTGTTCAGACATGTAATGGCACGTTCTGGAGTAGGTGTGATTAGAACCCAGGCCGTCTGGCTGGAGGTGGGGACCTACTACTGCACCACAAGAGCTCTACAGCAGACTACTGATTTTAAACAGGTGATGCCAATACAAACAGTGATACCATAGCTGCTAGCAAACCTGAAATAAACAATACTACAGATGTACAACAGGTCTGGCTGCAGCCGGTGATTGAAAAAGAATGGTAATGATTTGGTTCAGCAATTCTGAAGGATCAACTCAGCAGTTAGCTGTTTCAAACCAAAAGAGAAAATGCTGGAAAATCTCAGGAGGCCTGGCAGCATCTGTAAGGAGAGAAGAGCTGACATTTCGAGCCTAACTGACCCTTTGTCAAAGCTAGCTGTTTCCTTCTCCACAAGTTCTGCCAAACCCACTGTGTATTTCCATTAAAGATTTTTAACATCTCGTTAAATTATCTTACAAGTATAGTAAGCAAATCGTATTAGCATTAACTTGGCCAGTACATTTTTGCATCGTAAACAGCATTACTTTAATTGAAAGACACTCAGTGTCTTGCCTGCAATTACACACGCAGTATGGTAATACTGAAAGCACCATAGGTGTTCCATAAACATTGAAAACTGAAGCCTCAAAACATCCCCCTGACCACACAAAACAGACGAGATAGTTCCCAGTGAAGAGGACACCTGCTGACTTCAGGATATTAGTCAGTTGATTAGATGGTAAAAGTGAGAAATGGAATTTAACCCAACGAAATGTGTGGTATTTGGAGAACACAAACACACAAGGGAATACTCCAATTGGAGGACTGGTCTGGAAACACTCGATCTCACCTGATCTCAGAAGCTAGGCAGACTCAGACCTAGTTAGTACTTAGATGGGAGACTGCCTGGGAATACGAGGTGCAATAGGCTTAGGGGGCCCTCTTGTGGTGGAGTGGTATTGTCCCTCCCATTCCACAGGTGTGTAATAATATCACTGAACATGTAGATTAGAAAAATTGGTTATTTAAAACTGGATAATGAGAGGGGTAAAGGAAGTGACAGACTTTGGAATGCATGTCCACAGGCCCCTGAAGGAGTCAGGAAAGGCATATAAAGTGGTAAAGTTGTCTCATGAGATTTTTTTCATTGGGGGAGGTATTGAATACAATAGCAGGGTTGTGACACAAACTATATAAAACAGTGGTTAGGTCACAGCTGAAGTTACATGCACATTTCTGGTCACCATATTAAAAGGAGGATGAAACTGTTTTTCACAGAGTATAAAGGAGATTTACAAAAATGTTCTGAGCTTGGTATGAGAAAGATTAGATAGGCTGAGGTGTATTTCATTCAGGTTATAAAATAATGAGGAGCTTGGATAGAGTGTAGGGAAGACTTGTTTCTCCTTGTGAAGAAGTTAATTACTGGGGGCACTGGAAGAAAGATTAAAGGGGACATGAGGAAGACGTTTTCATGCGAAGGACATGGGTGTCTGGAATACACTGCCAGGTTTGGAGACAGAAACCTGAACTCATTTAAAAATCTACACCTGCAACCTACAAGGGCACAGACCAGATGATGAAAAGTGGAATTGGAGTAGGCAACTCATTCTGTAAGCAAAGGTTGAATAGTCTTTCTGTAGTGTAACTTTTCCATGGTTCGAAAATGGAGGTTGACATACATACAGGGTAAAAACAAATTACCAGCATGGGTGATCACCATCTTTGCCACTAACCACATGTGGTAGCGGGGTCCCTGCAACACAGCATGTACCCCTCATGCTCAGTTCACTGGCACCAGTAAGAATGATACCAAATGGAGTGGGGGAGAGAGACCGAGAGACAGAGAGAAGAGGAAGGGTTCTGGATAATTAAGGTGGATTTACATACGTGCCTGGAAAATGGATTGGGTAAGTACGATTAGCAAAAGTGTTTTAGCATGAAGAGGAGTGCCAACTGTAACCCTCCTTACTTAAGATACTCAGGAAATTATTTCAAGTCAGGTTGAAAGCGAACAAATGACGGTTACAGAAATTAGGAAGATGCTCTTGGAGTAAAAGATGTTAATTTTGTTAGTCAAGCATGGAAGATAAACACATTAAATAAAGATGGTTCAAATGGAATTGGATGTTAAGACAAAAAGTTCGAGCAATGGAGAAACACACTTCTAAAAGCAAATGTTTTCTTCTCTTTGGCTGTCTTTTGAGAGGAATCTGTACTTTTAGTGTATGGCACAACTCCTCTAGCACCTCCACACAAGGCATCATAACAATTCTGAATGACTACGGTCAGCAATACTGGAACACAACATGCTAAACCACTTCCTGCTCAAGAGGATGTACACTTAAGCACTGAGAAACTGGCTTTGTTTAGCAAGTCCAATTGCAGGAATAAGTCTCCCAATGATCTTCCTACTGAACAACCCTCGCCGAAAGAATTTTATTCACCAAGGCTGGGAAACATCAGCTCTTCAATTCTTCAGTTAAAACAATTCCCTTCAAGTACATACTCAATTCACTTCAAAAGCTTTCATGAAAGTGCTTCAAATTCTATTTAGAGTCATAGAGATGTACAGCATGGAAACAGACTCTTCTGTCTAACCCATCCATGCCGACCAGATATCCCAATCCAATCGAGTCCCACCTGCCAGTACCCGGCCCATATCCCTCCAAACCCTTCCTATTCATATACCCATTCAAATGCCTCTTAAATATTGCAATTGTACCAGCCTCCACCACATCCTCTGGCAGCTCATTCCATACACTTACCACCCTCTGTGAAAAAGTTGCCCCTTAGGTCTCTTTTATATCTTTCCCCGCTCACCCTAAACCTATGCCCTCTACTTCTGGACTCCCTCACCCCAGGGAAAAGACTTTGCCTATTTATCCTATCCATGCCCCTCATAATTTTGTAAGCCTCTATAAGGTCACCCCCTCAGCCTCCGACGCTCCAGGGAAAACAGCCCCAGCCTGTACAGCCTCTCCCTGTAG
>NC_057742.1:41829467-41833747 GCF_004010195.1 Chiloscyllium plagiosum
GCCAACCTCCAGTCTTCAGGCACTTCACCTGTGACTATCGATGATACAAATATCTCAGCAAGAGGCCCAATCACTTCTCTAGCTTCCCACAGAGTTCTTGGGTACACACTTGATCAGGTCCTGGGGATTTATCCACCTTTAACCGTTTCAAGGCATCCAGCACTTCCTCCTCTGTGATCTGGACATTTTGCAAGATGTCACCATCTATTTCCCTACAGTCTATATCTTCCATATCCTTTTCCACAGTAAATACTGATGCAAAATATTTCAGGTAATCTATTCAAGATCATGCATAAAAAAAATTAAAAATCACAACATTAGATCATAGTCCAACAGGTTTATTTGGAAGCAACAGCTTTCGGAGCGCTGCTCCTTCATCGGGTGATTATGGAGAATAAGACAGAATTTATAGCAAAAGATTAGTGTCATACAATTGAAATACATTGAACAAACTAGTTTGCTGTTAAGTTTTTCATCTTTTAGAATGGGTTGCAGGTTTTGGTTCATTAATATGTAAACCCCCAGAAGTACTTCTAAGTCACATTCTCGAGATAAATTAAGTTTTATAAAAAAAAGTTGACATCTCAGCACAGACAGTGCATTAAAAAGGTGTGAGGTTAGAGTCTGTTTGTATCCCAATCTTGAGTCAGACTGGTTCTATATCCAAAGTAGGAATGTAGAAAATATTACATGGATTGACTGCCTGCCGATTGTACATTTTATGAGCAAAGTAGAATACATCTGCAAATACAAATTCACCCCATAGATTTGTAGGAGTGCATGCGAGGGGGAAGGGGGCATAAGGGAGAGTGCGAGAGTGAGAGATTTGGGAGGTAGGGAGAAGAAAAGAGAGAGAGTCCTATGATCATTGTGGTTCCTGTCATCTGTATTTATGGCTACTAGGGACAGCTGGCTAGTAGGTGTTAGTGATGTGGATTGTTAGTTGTCTGCCTGTTTGTCCTATACAGTGTTTCTTGCAGTCTTTGCATGGAAACTTGTAAATTACGTTAGCCTTTCATATGATGGGCATCGGGTCTTTTGTCCTGGTGTGTTGTTGTCTGAGCGTGGCTGTTGGCTTATGGGCTGTCATGAATCCCAGAGGTCAGAGGTCTGGCTGTCAATTAGGAGACTTTTTTAATGTAAGGTGGTGTGGCTAATGAGTAAGGTCATGACCTGTCTGCATCACATTGTCTGTCTCTTAGGCATCTGCAGATGAAGTTGCAGGGATATCTGCTCTTGGCAAATACTCTGTTGAGTTGTTCTTCTTCTTCCCTGTGTAGGTCGGGAATTATAGCCTGTTTGAACAGGGTCCTAATACAGCCACCCAAACACACAAGGGAAGCTGCATTAGGATGCTGTTCAAAAGGGCTACAACACACTGCAGCACTCCCGACCTACAAATGAAAGAACACCTCTACACAGTATTCGCAAAGAGCAGATATCCCTGCAATGTCATCTGCAGACGCCTAAGAGACAAACAAAGTGACGCAGACATGTCATGACCTTACTCACTAGCCACGCTACCTTACATAAAAACCCTCAAAACTGACAGCCAGACTTGTTTGACTACTGGGATTCATGACAGCCCATAAACAAACAGTCACACCCAGACAACAACCCATCAGGACACAAAATCCGATACCCCTCATGTGCAAGACTAACATAATTTACTAGATTCCATGCAAAGATTGTAAGAAACACTATATAGGACAAACAGGCAGACAACTAACAATCCACATCCACGAACACCTACTAGCCACTCAATGCCACTACCAGCTGTCCCTAGTAGCCATACACACAGATGACAGGGACAACACAATGATCATAGGACAAGCCAAACAGAACCAGAGAATTCCTAGAAGCATGGCACTCATCCTCTGACTCCATCAACAATCAGACCTGGACTCAATATACCAGCCACTACAACTAACAACCGGAACCGGCAACCGGAAGCAGCAGGAACAGAACCAAATAAATTCCAGAAGAGACAGTACAGCAGCGCTTCACAGGAGGCTGAAGATATCACCTGGATAGGTGCAAAACATCTGCAAAACAACTTCCCGGCTCAATGAACATACTCACAACCATGACAACCAGCACCCGAGCTACAAACCTTTACACAAACCTTGATCAACCTGAAAGCTCTAATTAAGGCAAAAGTGCTACTATTCACCTATAGCTGACACTTCAAAGCAAAGTCTGCTACAGAACGTTAGTTAGACCAGAGTACTTAGTGTCCAGTTCTTCATATTAGAAAAACAATGTGGAAGCAGACAAAGTGCAAAAAGTGTTGATCATTAATAGAATAATTAGAAGCTTTTACAGGAGCTTGACTAGGGAGAAACAGATGCTTAAAATTATGTAGGGCTTTTATATGGTGGATGCAGAGAACAGGATTCCACTTCTTGGGCTGAAGCAGGAGCAGAATCAACATTGACAGAGGATATAACTCAATCCAAATTTCTGACTCAATTTAACATTTTACTCAGTGGTGAGAGAAGTAGCTTTAAAGGGACAACCAAAAGTGCATAGTCTCTTGCTGTGCTGGAACATCAGAGAGATCTACAGTACAGAAAAAGGCCCTTCTACCCATCGCATCAGAGTCAAACAACCACACAATATTCTAGTCCCATTTTCTGGCATTTGGCATCACAGGTGCACACCCAAATACTAAATGTTAAAAGGGTTTCTGCTTCTACCAAGCTGATAGATAGAGTTCCAGATTGCCACCATCCTCTCAGCGATAAAGGTTTTCTTCACATCTGCTCTAATCCTTCTGCCCGTCTTACCTTAATTCTGTGCCATTCTATATTAAAATCATTATATTTGCTTGCTCCCCCATCACAACTGGCTAACTGCCTGAAGTTCACCAGCCTATGGCAAGCCAAAATGTCATTGTAACTGCCTGGGGATAAATTTCCTTCTTTTATTTTGGAGGTAGACAGCAATTTATTGGTTTCCCCATAGTTAAGTAATGAACAGCACTAAGGAAATTGTCCTATTATATGGATTCATACTTCAACCAAAATGTTCTAGTTTCTTTTGTTGGCTTGGGTAGACACTATTACAGTAGATACAAGTTCATATACAACTCAAAGTGGAGAAGTTCATATACAACTCAAAGTGGAGGAGTTCAGGTTTCCACTGAACCTGACAAAGCCAATGTGGAATAAGGAGTCACAATTTAAAACTGAACTGTCACCCACTTCAGACTGATGGAAAAAAAACTTTGAAATTTCCCCAGAAAGGTATGGATGCAGAATCTTTAAATATTAAGGCAGGGTAAACTGGGAATGAAAAATTATCCGTGGCTGGGGGAGGGGAGCAGGAAGATAGAGTAGTGGTTAAAATCAGATCAGCCACGATCTCTTTGAATGTGGAGTAGGTTCTTCAATGGGTTGAGTGGCCTACTCTACTCCTTGTAGGAATGGGGAACACAATATAATACCGCCCCTAATAATTTGGTGATCACTGAGAAATGTGCGGAACAAACGTTTAAAAACAGTGTAACAAACTGGACCGTAAGAAACAGTCCCTTATGGTTCACATTTAAAAATCACAAAATGTAAAACAAGTCCACTTTTAATGCATCCCTTTCAATCTTTCAAGTTCACAAATTTAGTTTCTTTTGCAGTGCAAAGAATTTTTAAAAGGTAGAAAATGTTGAATTGAATTGAATTTATTGTCACGCGCACAGAGGCACGGTAAAAAGCTTTGTAAGGGGTTCTACACCCTCAAAACCACAGAACTCCCACGGGCAATTCACCCCTCTTCTAATAGTACTTGGCATCATTACAAATAAATAATGCTTGGGTCTGGGATTTCACAGGAGGGGGCTAAAGTTCATGAAGTTAATTACACTGCACGAATGTACAGAAACGGAGGTGGCGGTGCCGAGTCTGCAGCTCTTCCTTACCCAAGAGATTTGGGTCCACTTCATTCCAGTCAAATGAGGTCAGAGGTGCACAGAAGTCAGAGTTCTTGTTATTATTTAGTAAGCATTCTAGCCTGGTTTCAGTATCGCTCACCTGGAACATATAGAAAATGAGAAAAGCATTGAGTAAATTTCCCTGCCTCGAGTCTACCCATTATTTTGATGGCCACAGTTCATGTTAATCCTCCTTCCCCCGGGTGCCCCACTGAAACATCATCTAAATTTACATCCCTCAAACAAACCTGGTTCCCCACCCAGCTATTCCCCCCTCGTTCCCCCCACTCTCCCCCTCATTCCCCACCCCCCAGCTCTCCCCCCTCGTTCCCCCCGCTCTCCCCCCTCGTTC
>NC_057742.1:41835075-41843925 GCF_004010195.1 Chiloscyllium plagiosum
CCCCAGCTCTCCCCCTCATTCCCCACCTCCCTCACTCCAACTGCCCCATCTGATCCCCTCTCTCCCTTACTCCTCCCCCCACCCAGGGGCAGGCCTCATCCGCGGCCTCTCCTTACCCTCCAGACCCGTAAATAGTCTCCGGAGGTGGCGAGCAGGTCGGGGTAGACGCCCTTGGTGTCGGGGATCCACATGATCTTGGTGGTGGGGTACGGATGGTCGAAGGTGTTGCGGGCGATGAACTCGGAGCTCTCCTCGTCCAGGCCCACGATCTGCACCTTGTTGTTGTACTCCTCGACGAAGGAGCCGAGCGCCAGGCGGAACCGCTTGTCGGGCCGCACGCTCCAGTTCATGGCGTACACGGTCCATGGCGCCTCGTACTTATAAATCTCCTTCCTCTTGCCGTGCATGCTCATCTTGGGATGGCGATGTCAGGCCGTGCCCTCGGAGCCCAGCCCAGCGCGGCCCGGCCTCGCCTCGCTTGCTCAGAGACTCAGTCCCCGCCGCCAACGCGCTGCGCCGGGCCCTGATCCCCAACAACAATAAACCGCTCAAAGTCACAACGGAAACCGGCCGCTAACTGACAGCCACCTTCACCAACCACAGCCCGGGATCGCCCGATTGACAGCTCGAAGGACCGTTCCGATGCGGGGGCGGGCCTGCCTGTCGCTCTTTGGTCTTTATTGGTTAGAATGATTAAATGCTGGGTGACAAATGTGGAAGGTGCCCAATCAAATCTAGGTTGGGAGGCGGGAGCTGACACCGTCCTTGATTGACGGCGGTGCTGAATGAAGGATTCTGGGAATCTGAAAGGCGGTTTTTTTTGTCCGTTGCTGTGTTAGTTTTGAACCAGCGAGCGCGGGCTGCAACTTGATTGACAGAGAGCTCACCAGTCAGAACGAGCACAAGAGGCGCAGGCGCAGTTGCTGTACCGGTAATTAACGGACGGTTATTCATTGGGACGTTGGATTCGAGTGGCCAACACCGCCTGATTGACAAAGGAAAATATCCAGACAGACGGGAGCTTTGGGGAGGCGGGCACAACGGTGACCGGGCCGCATTGAATGACAGGCGTATTGACCAATCGAAAGATAGAACTCCCTTGGACCCCACTGTCATTGACCCCCATAACCCTCAGACCCACATGATCATGTTCCCGCCTAAAGAGCTCATGAAGTTTGTGTAGAGCAAACTGTGACTGGGATCTCCTGGGTCAGATGGTCGTCATTGCACCCAAACTGTATATGGGGACTCAAACCATGACACCCTCCACTCCACCCAGCCCTTGCCCTTCTCAATCCATTGGGTCAGTCATCAGCTAAAGCACTCTCTCCCAACCTCTGTCCGTTGGAGAGTATTCCATCATGTTCCTGACCGTAGATGGTGGACTGGCTTTGGGAACTAGAGAAGAATTGACAGCACAATTCCCAGCACCTGTGCCCGTTGCCTCTATATGGCCAGCCTGGTTAGGTTTCTGGACGATGGAAATGGGTCAATGCCAATCATACAAGTGACACAAACGTTAGCTGCCACCTATCACCCAAACCTGAATATAAACCGACGCAGAATGCTTCAGCGTCTGAACAGTGCAAAATGGGCAGCTTGGTGGGTCAGTGATGAGAAGTACTGCCACGCAGCACCACGGGACCCAGGTTCAATTCCAGCCTTGGGTGACTGTCTGTGTGGAGTTTGCACATTCTCCCTGTATCTGCGTGGGTTTCCTCCAGGCGCACAAGTTTCATCCCACAACCCAAAGATGTGCAGATTAGGTGAATTGACCATGCTAAATTGCCCATAGTGTTCATGGATGTGTAGGATAAGTGCATTACTCGGGTAAATTTTGAGGAATGGGTTTGGGTGGGATACTCTTCAGAGGGTTGGTGTGGACTTGTTGGGGCAAAGGGTCTGTTTCCACACTGTAGGAATTCTAATTCTAAAACAGCCAATTTCTGGCTTTTGAGGAGTGTTGACAGTGACTGAAGAGGCTAGAACACTACTCCGGAGAAACCCTACAGCACTTTCGCTGGGCTGAACTCTAATGGCCAAGAAGCATAACCACCCTCCTTTGTGCCAGCTATGACTCCAACCAGCAGAGATTTTTCTAGTTCCAAATGACTTCAATTTTACTGGATATTCCACTCACTGCTTATTTCTGGAATTCAATTTTTTTTTCGGTGTTTTTGTGCAAATCTGTAATGAGGTGGCCCAAGCAACCAAACTCAACATTGATGAACAGGTTAGTGTTGGGTAAGTACAGAAAAACCATCAATTTCAATTATTTTGTTGAAGACAAGCGAGAAAATTGATGGGATGACAATTGCAAGATTCAATTAATGCTTTTTTTGTGTGTGGTTAGAAAATACTGGACAATTTTTCTTCTTGTCAGATAGTATTGTAGCTGTTTTGGCACAGCTTGACTAGTCTTCACAAGTCTGGAGCAGTCCCACCTTCCTCTCCTATTTATCTCAACCTCCTTTCTCTCTTCTACCAAAAAAAATTCTTAATGATGGGCTTATGCCGATTCTCCCACTGCTCGGATGCTGTCCAACCTGCTGTGCAATTCCAGCGCCACATGTATCAACTCTGATCTCCAGTATCTGCAAACCTCACGTTCTCTTTAGTAATATAATCAGGTTGTTGTAAGATCCATAACCTTTGCAGCATCCAGTCAATTACAATGTTTCTTCGTTTCACATGGAGTAAATTAAAATGACTGACAAATTACATTTGTAATATTGGGGATCTCAGAGGAAGCTAAGATGAATTGTCCACTCAGCACTTCTGGCTGACGACGACAGCAAATTCTTCAGCCTATCTTTTGCTCTCATCTACTGGGCTTGACCACCATTCTAAATGGGAAGGTTTTTGGAACATTGTCTTAGAACATACAACAGAGTAGCACAGGAACAAGCCCATTGGCTCACCATGTCTATGTCGACCATGATGCCATTCAAATCCCATCTGCCTGCACATAGTCAATATCCATCTATTCTCTATCTATTCATGTGGTTGTCTAAATGTCTCCTGAACGTTGCTATCATATCTGCTGCTACCACCTCTCCTAACAGCTCTTCTTGTTAGTTCTGTCATTGTCCATCGTTATTCATAACGCAATGTGGCAGGCAGATCGGGGCATGGAGATACATCAGCGCCCATTGCTTTTGGGTCGGGTGTGGCCACTCAACTCAGGTTGGAGGCTGGAAGCAATTCCAGCATGGTGATTTCTGTCCCTGCCCATGAAGGCAGCACTAAAGAGTTTGAGTCTGATCCACTATTATCTACAACAAAAATAGACACCAATCGTTTCTACAAATATATGGTTCTCCCAGAAACTGGTCCCAGACAAAACAAGCAAAGCTGTCCCAATACAACATCTCCCAAACTGGGTGGGTCCTGGTGGTGGGGTCCCTTTCAGTGGGGAGCATATTGAAGGATGGAACCAAACAGGGAATATGTATCCTGTTTGGTTCCAACTCAAAGTGCCATATGTATCAGATGGCACTCTGAGTTGGAAACAGTTCTAGCCTGCACAGATACAGGCTACTGGCGCTATCTGACTTTGACATAGGGAAAGTGGAGGGGTTTCTGGACAGCGGCATAAGCCCATCATTAAGAATTTTTTTTGGTAGAAGAGAGAAAGGAGGTTGAGATAAATAGGAGAGGAAGGTGGGACTGCTCCAGACTTTGACATAGGGAAAGTGGAGGGGTTTCTGGACAGTTTTATCCAAAACACAGTCACAGAAAACCCAGGATCTGGAAAGGGGAGGTATAGGAGATAGGGACCTGGATTGTGGGGATTTAAGACAAGTTGAGAAGGAAGGGCCACAGGTCCTAGTAGGAACAGGGTGGAAGTCCTGCTGAAAGATTACCAGGATTTGTGCTCTAAATTAGAAAGCAGGAGCTGAAAGATAATCACCTCTGGATTATTGCGAGACTCATAGACTGATGTTGGAGCAAACATATCAGGGAAATTAATAAGGCTAAAGGGCTGGTGCGGGAAAGAGAGGCAATTTTTTATGCACCGCTGTCAGCAGTTCTAGAACAGAAAGAAGCTGCACTATTGAACACATTGCATCTGAATTGGGATGATTTCACCAGTTTCCTCATTTCCCCTTCCCTCACATTATCCCAGTGCCAAGCCTCCAACTCAGTACCATTCTCCTGACCTGTCCATCATCCTTCTCATTATCCAACCCCACCATCCTCTCCGACTTATCACCATCTCCCCCACCTTCATCTACCTATTGCCTTCTCAGCTACCTTCCCCCCACCAGCCTCATTCCTGATGAAGGGCTTATGCCGGAACGTCGATTCTCTTGCTCCTTGGGTGCTGCCTGACCTGCTGTGCTTTTCCAGCACCACACTCGATGCTAAATTTAATATGTTTGGAATGAAAAGCGTTGACAAATTTTGTAAAAACCCAATTGACTTAAACATACCCTTTAGAGAAGGAAATCTGCTAAATGGGATAGATGTGGTGGACCCTCAGTGATGTGACTGATTCTGAAATGGCAGAGGATGGCACTCAGTTGTACCAAATTGTTACAGAAAAGTCAAAAAGGAATAAAACTAGACTGACCATCTGGCTTTGAAATAGACACCAAAAAATGATAACAGTATGTCTAATCCTACTAACCCTGCAAACTCCTCCTTACTATTTTAAGGTTTATGTCAAATTGGGAGAACTTTCCCACAGATTAGAATTTCCCATCATTCATTACTTGAAAGATATGAATCTAAGTGGGTTAGAGGAACAAATATACCAAATGTTTGCCACAAATTAGCGAAATTATCTTTTAAAAAAACAAAAGAACCATTCCCTTTATTTCTAGAAGGACAGGGTTGAAAAGTAGGACAGTTACATTGTGATTTCAGTTGATGTCATTGGGGGGCAACTTGTAGATAAGAAATAGGCTACGAAGGATTGATCATTGTGGAACTAAGAGGAGTGATTACAGCCCCATCAAACCGACTGCACCAACTCATGGCTGAATTTGGACATCAACTGTATATTTCCACCTGCTCTGCATATCCCTTGTTTGTCTGAGTTGTTAAAAATCCTTCTTTCCCAATTTTAAATATATTCAACAAAAGAGTATCTGGGGTAGAGACTTCCAAAGATTCACAGTTGTTTGAGTGAAGTAATTTTCATTCATTGCAGTCCTAAATGGTTTTCCCTTATTCTGAGAAAATTGCTCTTGTGTTTTAGATTCCCTGACCTGAAGAAACTATTGCTACATCTAATAGATCAAGTCCTTTTCTAATCTTGGATGTTTCAATGAGATATTTCTTCTAAATCCCAGACAGTCTGATTCAGTCAGCCTCTCATCATAGGACAGCTTACATATTCAAAGGACGAGTCTATACTGTTTTATCTCCAACATAAGCATATTCTGCCTTTTAATATGGAGACTAAAACTGCAGTGTTCCAAATGTAATCTCTCCAATGCCGTATAATTGTAGCAAGACTTATTTATTCCTGTATTCCAATCCCCTTGGAATAAATGCCAACATTTCTTTTACCATCCTATTTGTGTGCTTTACCTGAATGCTAACATTCTGATCGTTGTATGCGCATATCCTCTAAATACCAACATTTACAAGTTTCACATATTTGAAAAGTATCCTCTTTTTGTCTTTGTACCACCTAAGTAAATAACTTTGCCCATACCACGTTATACTCCATCTGCCACTTACTTTACCTGTATATATCTCTTTCAAAACCATGTCTTCCTCACAGCATATCCTTCTACCTTGCTTTGCATTGCTAACAAAACCTAGAATTCCTTGTTTCATCTTCTAATTCATTATCATAGGTTTAAATGACCAAAGCTCCAGCACTAATTTTTACCATACTCCACTTGTCACAGAGTGCCATCTTGAAAATGAATCATCTATTCCACTTCTTTGAATCCTGTCCATTTGCTGATAGTACTCTAGGGGGAGTTCCAGGAGGTTGACCCAGCAACAATGAAGGAACAATAATGTAGTGCCAAGACAGGATGGATGGTGTGTGGCTTAACAGGTCGCAAGCCCCAGATGTTCCAGAGTCACAGGAATTCATAGCGTTGCAACAAACACCAAACTATATTAATCCCATTTAACTGCACTTGATCGAAAGTGTACTATACTCTAATGTTTTAAGTACTCATCCACACACTTCTTAAATGTTTCAAGAGTACCTACCCTCTCAGGCAGCTTGGTGCAGATTTCTATCACCCTCTGGGTGAAAACAATTTTTCTCAGACCTCCTCGAAACCACTTACTCCTTCAGCTTAAACTTGTGCCCCCTGGTCTTAGAGACATCTGCCATGAGAAAACTATTCTTATGATCTACTCTGCCTATAACTCTTATAATTTTGTCTACATCAATCAGATACCTCCTCAGCCTCCTCTGCTCCAAGGAAAACAAACCTAGCCTATCCAGTCTCTCCTCATAACTGAGACTTTTCATCCTAGGCAACATTCTGGTAAATCTCCTGTACATCATCTCCAGTGCAATTGCATCCAATTATGTGATGACCAGAACTACGCACAGCATTCTACCTGTGACCTGACCAATGTTTTATATAGTTGTAATGAATCTTCTTTGCTCCTATATTCTACATCCTGGTTAATAAAAGCAAGCAGCCTCTATGCCTTCTTCATCACACTGTCTACCTGTGCTCACAGTTTCGAAGATCTATGAACTTGTATACCAAAGTCCCTTTGCTCCTCAGTACTCTCTAGGGACCATTGGGATTCATTATGTATATCCTTCCCTTATTAGACTTTCCAAAGTGCACTGCCTCACACTTATGAAGATCAAATTTCATCTGCCATTGCTCTTCCCAATTTACCAGCTGATCAATATCAGACTGTAGCCTGAGGCCATCCTCCTCAGTATCAATATCACCAATTTTCGTGTCATCTGCAAACTCACTAATCGTACCTTCTACATTCACATCCAAGTTATTAATGTACATACAAACAGCAAGGGTCCCAGCACCGATCCTTGTGGTACATTGCTGGTCAGGCTTCCAATCAACCCTCCAGCCTTACTCTTCACCCCTTATTTGTAAGCCAGTTTTGGATCCAGTTTGTCACCTAGTCTTGGATGCTAACTAACCTTGGATGTCAACTAGCTTTGGATGGCATGAGCCCTTATCTTTTTAGATACCTGTCCATGTGGGACCTTGTCAAACGTCATACTAAAGTCCATGTAAACAACATTACCCTCATCAATATGTTCAGTCAACTTTGCAAAAAATCTGATTAAATTCATAGACTGGATCTGTTAGTAAGGAATGTCCAGGGTTAATAGGACTGGGTTTGCTGTTGGTCATTACTGTTCTATTCCTTTTAGCCTTTGTGGTGGTTTGATGCAACTGAATGGCTTGTTCGGGCATTCAAGAAGACAATAAAGAGTCAATCATATTTCTGTCAGTTTGCAGTCCCACGTTGGCTGGATCAGGGAATATTTCCTTCCATAAAGGATATTACTGAGCAAAATGTTTTTATGTAGTTTCAGATTTATTTGTTGAATTAAATTTCATAGCTACCATTGGCCTCTTAATTATTAGGCCAGCAACATATCTACCAAATACTACTGCCCTCAAATGTATAAGGTTATACCATTTATAAATGTTATAATTTGTTATAAATTATAAATGGTTAAGTATTCATTGAGCTTTCTTCACATTACTTACAGCTTGCCACAAGTGGTGTGCATGTGAACTGGCTGCAGCATTTCCTACACCAGTGAATACTTCAAAAATCATTGGATTCAAAGCAAGTTGGGACATCCTGAGGATGGGCAAGGCACTCTAAATGGAAGTATTTTTCTTCTTTTGCAGTAATTTGTTTGCTTTCACATTCTTGTTTCTGAGATTTACTTGAGTTTCAATTCTCTTGTGTATATTTGACCTGTTACAGGGAAAAGGACAGGCCATCCTCCGACAAAGTCAGGTCTCAATTATTTGAGGAAGAGCTGAGAATTGGTTTATGTTTTACATGTAAAACACAAAATTTACATAGAGATTGCATAGCATCGTCCTCTCATTCCCTCATTGTGATGCAATACGTAAATTCGATTGAAATCAAATTTTGTGACAATAAGCACTTATAGTAAACTATGTGGATGATAATGATCAAAAGTTGCTTATAATATTTGACAGGCAGCAGTATCTCAGTGATGAAAATAAAATGACAGTTAAATCCTCACATTTTCAGCTTACACAAAAGTGCTGAAAGGATTTTGATTCCAGGCATTTGATCAGTAATGTTCTGTGTTTTTCCTGACCCCCACTACAATCCTGCAGGCTGTGCTGAAAGCTGGGTACTGTTTAAGTGCAGTGGCCACTATCTTCACAGTGAGAGTTAGCATGTGAAGAGACTGAAGGAGTCTTATAACAAAGTTCACACACATAGCTTTACACAGCTTGCAGGTTCTCTGGCTGAATGTTCCCTGGCCTAACCCAGGAGTTTAGAAGCTAATCGTAATGTATCAACAAGGATTCCTAACCAACAAATGGCACATCTATGATCAGGGTGAGGCGAGGTCATCTAGTCGTAAGGGTGGCTTTCTGTTAACTTGTCAGAATCGAAGGCTGGAAAAGCACATCCGGTCAGGCAGCATCCGAAGAAGCAGGAGAATCGATGTTTTGAGCATAAGCTCTTCATCATAGAGTCATAGAGATGTACAGCATGGAAACAGACCCTTCGTTCCAACCCGTCCATGCCGACCAGATATCCCAACCCAATCTAGTCCCACTTTTCAGCACCTGATCCATATCCATCCAAACCCTTCCTATTCATATACCCATCCAGATGCCTTTTAAATGTTGCAATTGTACCAGCCTCCACCACTTCCTC
>NC_057742.1:41844355-41865395 GCF_004010195.1 Chiloscyllium plagiosum
TTAAGTGTATAAGTCCTGCTAAGATTTGCTTTCCCAAAATGCAGCACCTCACTTTTATCTGAATTAAACTCCATCTGCCACTTCTCAACCCATTGGCCCATCTGGTCAAGATCCCGTTGTAATCTGAGGTAATGTTTGCTGTCCACTACACCTCCAATTTTGGTGTCATCGGCAAACTTACTAACTATACCTCTCATGCTCACATCCGAATCATTTATATAAATGATGAAAAGTAGTGGTCCCAGCACTGATCCAGGAATGTCCCAAGGGGGCTGAGAGGTAAATCCGAGAGGCCCAGGACCTGCATGTCTTTGGCGGTGTGGGAGGAAGAGATAAAGTGTTTGGCCACAGAGTGGTGGGCTTCGCTGAAACATTCTGCAAGTTGGCGTCCTGTCTTCCCAATGTAGAAAAGACCATTTCGAGAGCAATGGACACTAGATGACTCCAACCTCACCACCAAAGCAGCAGACTAGGAGGAACACAGTGGTAGCTTGGTGCACCGACATCTACACCGCTGAAGCCAGTTGCCAATTCACGGACACCTCCTCCTACTGCCCCCTTGGCCACGACCTCTCCTCCCATCACCAAACCATCATCTCCGACACCATCCACAACCTTATCACCCTCAGGGATCTCCCACCAACTCATAGTCCAGGAATCCCGCACTGCCCAGTTCGACCTTTCACCTTCAGACTCTCCAATCATACGGAATCAATGTGGATTTCACCAGTTTCCCCATTTCCCCTTCCCCCCACCTTATCCCCAACCCAACCTTCCAACTCAGCACTGCATTCTTGAACTGTTTCATCTATCTATTGCATTCCCAGCTACCTTCCTCCCCAGTCCCACCCCCCCTTCCCATTTATCTCTCAGACCCCTTAGGTGACCACCCCCCTCCTCCCCTCCCAACCATTCCTGATGAAGAGCTTATGCTTGAAACATTGACTCTCCTGCTCCTCGGATGCTTGTCAGATGTTGCTTAGAGACTTAATGAACCAGGATAGACAGACAATGGAGCCCAGACACATTTAAGGCAAGGCCTCTGACATGTGACTATCATTGAAGGTAACAAAATATGATTTCATTTGAAATATAGCATAGCCCCCTCACTCTGAATTGTAAGTCTGCATATGTGTTCAAACCTCTGGAATGGGAATTGAATCCTTGATCTTCTATTTGTTCCCCACTAAACAATGGCTCGAACCTTATGCAATAAATTAATTTGACTTAGTTACCATGAATGATTGGCCCTACTTATTTATTGAGTACATGATAAAGCGAGCTTTCTGTCTCTCACAGCATGAAGTATTCCCAGTGTTGGGTTCTTTCCAAAACAGACAAACAGAAGCGAGACAGAGACCGAGCAGGAGTCTTAAAAGTTGCCTTTATTGAAAGCATTTCTCGTACATCTTCAACTTAAGTTACATTTACTGCGAGTAGACATGGCTTTTTATGCAGCATTGTAACCGAAGCTTGTGTATACAATATTTTTATGGTTATCTGTCCTTACTATGATAAACAGACATTTTCTTTACAGAGTATTTACTTATTCTCGCTGTCTTACTCAGTTAACATGACTCTCACAGGCCTGACAGCATTTGCCGTCATGCACCCCTTGAGTCATTCACGTTAATCTGATCATCCACGTTAACCTGATCATCCACGTTAACCTGATCATATTTGCTGTCATGTGCTACTTTAGTCATTCACCTTAATCATCCTGAATACCTTCAGTTGCTGCCCTCCACCACGCTCCCTTTGATTCTGTCAAAGCAGAAAAATGTGTTGCTGGAAAAGCGCATTATAACTTCAAGAGAAGATTGAATCAGCACTGGAGGAGTCCCAGACCAGACTGGAACCGATCTCGGCCATGCTACAAAAGCATGAGCAGGAGATCCAACATCTCGGGCAGTGCATGGAGGAGGTAGAGCAGTGAACTGCAGCATCAGAGACCGTGGCAGATTCAGGCCCTAGATAACCAGGTCCGGGCCTTAATCGAGCAGGTTGATGACCTTGAGAATCGAGGTCAGAGAAAGAATATCCACATTATCGGATTGCCAGAATGAGAAGAAGATGATCAGCTGGTCAGCTTCCTGGAGCAATGGCTCCCACAGCTCCTGGCACCGGGAGCTAAATCGGGCCGGGTGCACATTGTACGGGCTTACCGGATCGCAGTGCGCAGGCCCAGATCAGACTAGTGCTCCCACCCAGTCCTAGCTCGATTTCAATGTTACAGAGACAAACAAATGGTTATTGAAGCCTCCAGAATGCTCAGGAAAGATCCACAGGTCCTGATCTACAAGGGGTTGAAAATCATGTTTTTCTAGGACTTTTCTGGGGCTGTGATTTGGAAAAAGAAATCTTATGATGAATTTAAAAAAAGGCTGAGAGACGTGAACATTCAGTATTCTGTCAGGTACCCAGCAGTGTTGTGCTTCGGCAGTGGAGGGTCCATGCATAATTTTGATTCAGCAGAGAAGGTAAAGGATTTCCTAGATACTTTAAAATAGACTGGTTGGGTCAATACTATGGACAATATTGTTTCCTTTGTTCTCTGTTGTTTATTTTGTGTGCCTGTATGGGTGGGATAGGTTAGGTGCCCACATTTAATTTCCATGTGTATAAGATACATGTTTTCTTTGTTTCTATTTTGCCTGTGTTTGGGGTGCGGCTTCAGCTAGAAGGAGCCATGGAGTCGTTAGAGAGTGGGCAAAGGGGAAAGTCTCCAGTTATTTGTCTTTTGTTTATTTTAGGAGTAGTTATAAGAATTTTTGCTTTGGTACTGCTGTTTTTTTTAGATTTTATGCATCTTTTCTTGTCACCACTCGGCGCATTATGAGTAGGGTTCTTCCTCTCTGGGGGGGCCACAGGCCACTTTAGATGGTTATGGCTGGTTGTTCATTTAGATGGTGTGCCTGGAACATAAAGGGGAGTCAGTCGCTGGTTAAAAGAAAGAAAGTGTGCTCGAGTCTCAGAAAGGAGAGGGTCGATGTTGTTCTGCTACAAGGAACTGACTTAGATGATAAGGAGCATCTAAAGTTACAGCAGGGAGGGTTCGGCTAGGTGTTCTTCTTGTCTTTTAATTCCAAAAGCAGAGGAGTGGCTATACTAATACAGAAAAAGCTACCATTTCAGTTGATAGACCCAATTAAGATCCTCAAAGACCTAATACATGGGGAGGAATGCAGCATTTTGAATGTCTACTGCCCTGCTCACCCCCTCAAATTTTTAACAGATGCACTTTACAGGCTGATGTTCCTTGGAGTGCACCATACAAGACTTCAACCGTCTTATGGATCCCAAGGTGGATAAGATGCCAAGGGGTCTTTCAGGCATCTCCCCACAATTCAAACAGTAAGTGGACCTATGTGGGGAGTTGAGGTTGGGGGATATGTGAAGATGTCTTCACCCTAAGGGAAGGGATTTTAATTTCTTCTCCAACTCGCACAAGTGCCACACAAGGATCGATTTTTTTTTTGCCGCTGATCTTTTTGGGTTCAGTACTAACCTGTACGATTGGGAATATAGCCATTTTGGACCATGCGACAGTGTATTTGGAGGTTAAGATCAGGGGTAACGGGACAAATACGCGGCATGGGCGCATGGATCCTTTTCTCTTGAAATACTGTAAGTTCGTTGAGTATTTCACAAGGGAGTTTAAGACCTTCTGGGATATTAATTTGGGTACATCCAGTAACCCATCAGTGCTCTGGGAGGCTGCTTACTCAAGGGCTTACTCAAGGGGTATAATTATTGCATACTCGCTGATAAGAGGGAAGAGCAACAGCGTATACTTGAGGCCTAATTGAAGGCAGCAGAGACAGACCACCTGTGACTACGTTACAGTGGATTACAGCTCTGCAGTCTGCTCTGAACTCCGTGCTCACTCAGGCAGTGAAGAGAGAGCGCTCCTTCTTGAAGCAAAGACTATTTGAGCACGGTGGTAAGTCAGGTAGATACTTGGTATATCTGGCCAGGAAGAAGAGCGCTCCTCAATCTCGCATGTCCATTAGAGAGGGTACTGATACTCCCACCCCTGAGTCCAAAAAGATCAACGCAGCATTTAGGAAATGCTGAGATATACCTGTCAGAGGGCTGTGAGGATGGAGTCCTTTTTTGAGAATTTGGATCTTCCAGGTATAACTTCGGAGCAAGCCTCCCCTATGAATGCCCCTCTGACAACATAAGCGATACAAGAGGTGACAAGGCAGCTCCAAAATGGCATAGCGCCTGGCCCGGATGGATTCCTAAGTGAGTTTTATAAGGAGTTTATAAATGTGTTGGCTGAGCCAATGTTGGGCACATATAACCGTTCATATAGTCAGGACTGCTTCCCGCCCTCCCTCAGGGAAGCTAATATTTCCCTCATTCTTAAGAGAGGGCAAGGCCCTGAGGACTGCACCTCATACAGACCCATCTCACTCGGAATTGTGGATTTTAAAATTCTGTCTGAAACGTTAGCTTTGAGGCTGGAGAAGGTATTGCCCTCTATTGTAAAGGAGGACCAGACAGATTTCATTAAGGGTTGCGGCTCATCTAACAACATCAGAAGAATGTTGAATATGATCCAAATGTGTCAGCAAAGATCAATCCCCGGCTTGGTAGTCTCCCTAAATGTGGAAAAAGCATTTGATTGGGTGGAATGGCTGTCCATTTTTATGTCTTGGAATCGTTTGGTCTTGGGGGTTGGGGCGGGGGTCTTCGCCAGGTGGGTGGTAGTGTTGTATAGCGATCCCAAGGCAACTGTAACTGAATGGCATTAAATCAGACATTTTAGTATTGGTAGAGGCAGCTGACAAGGATGTCCCCTTTCACCACTGCTGTTTACTTTAAGGACCAAACCACTGGTGGAGACTATTCTGAAGGATCCCAAAATAGTTGCCCCAGAAGTGGGAATAGGAGAGCATAAAATCACTCTCTATGCAGACAATGTCCTCCTCTTTCTGTTTAACCCAGCAATGTCTGTGCCTCACTTAATACAAAATATTAATTTATTTGGCTCTTTATCGGGGTATAAAATTAATTTTTCGAAATTGGAGGCCATGCCCGTGGGAGGATCTTGAAGATGGAACTTGATTTCCTTTTAGGTGTTTTCATTACCCCTGCCTTTCACCAACTGTACAAAGCTAATTTTGTACAATTACTCAAAAGATAAGACAAAACATTCAGCGTTGGGAGGTGCTACCTGGTGGGGTCGAATAGCTCTGATCAAAATGAATGTTCTTCGTTGTCTACTGCACCCCATGCGAATGCTCCTTCTGGTGCTACCTAGGCAAGCATTGTGGAGACTTAATGGTTGGCTTGGATCTTTCATTTGGCATTACAGACTCCCTCTCATTGCGTTTGCTAAGCTGCAGCTTCCACAGGCAATGGGGGTGGGGGGAAGATGGGGGTAGACCTCCTAGACTTCAAAAGACATCAAATAAGTTCTTTATTGTCTTATGTGAATGATTGGGCTTGTCAGGATCTGAGGTCAATATGGCTCGATATTGAGGCCTCCCAGGCAAAATGTCCCCTTATTAATTTGCTATTTGTGGACAGGATGAGAACTGTCGCGGAATATTGTAAAAATCCGATCGTCATTAACACGGTCAAAACGTAGAGAATGATGCAACAGAGCGAGGGTAATTTACATAAGACCTCCTCGCTCACTCCTATAGTAGGAATACCACGGTTTAAGTTATGGGAGTCTAGGGGAGTCTCCCGTTTGGGAGACTATTTGGAAGGTCATGATGTCTTTTGATCAGCTGAGTCATAAATATGGGTTATCCAGTAGGGACCTCTTCCGCTATTTTCAGATCAGGGTTTTGTAGAGAAAAGGACCACACTATTGGTTCATTGCTAGAAGTCCGATGTGGAGAGGAGAGTGCTTTGGTCCACTGGCACTCTCTCAATTAGTGCCCTCCATCATATACAGGGAGCGGGTGCCTCAGAAGGTATTGAAAGGCTTTACAGAAACTGGAATCAAGAATTGGGAGCAGAAATTTCATCAGAAGTATGGGAGGATAGCTGGGAGAATGTGAAAAAGATTTTGATTTGTAATAAAACACAACTCAAGATTCTCCACAGGGCCCATCTGGCCCCAGAGGGGCTTGCAAAATTTTAAAAAGGAGCATCTCCAAAGTGCCCTAAATGTAAAACAGACATTGGTACACTCACACATTGCTTGTGGTTGTGCCATAAGATTAGTAGATATTGGGGCGCCATAGCAAATGTGTTGGAGAAGATCTTGGAGACTGAGGTTAAGGCAAATCCAGTATCCATCCTTCTGGGATCGCCAAATCTGCCTTCTCCAGATGAGCATGAGAAAAATCTGTTTAATATTCTTACATGTTCTGCAAGGAAGTACATCCTGACGAGCTGGGTCTCTGACAACCCCCCGGGGCTTTCGGGATGGTGTAGGTTAGTGATGGAGGATGTTCCCCTAGACCTCCTTCCAAGTATGGTGCACCAGAAAACGGAACTTTTTTATAAGACATGCTGGCCCTTTTTGAATCACACAGACTTGTCAGCCATATTGATTAGGGGCTTTGTATAGCCACGAAGACTGTATCTTGCAGGCTGGGGACTCTGAGAGGAAGAGTCCTGAATAAATATGGGTGTGTTAACTGATGGTCCTGATGATGGGAGCTTCGGTCTGGTGGCACTGAGTGGTGTAAATTGATTTAGATCAATTCAACCTAATTTAATTTATTATGTCTAATTATTTATTCAGTTGTGGTATGGGAAGATTGCTGTTTTCCTTTTGGTATTTTTGATTTGTTTTGTAAGGTAGAGTAGTAGTTAGTTTATTGTTATTGTTGTTGTACCATCAGATTGTTATACTGTCTCTTTCGTCATTTTATAATTTTTTGTAATTTTATAATTTTGTAAATAAAAAAATCTTTCAATAAAAAAAAGTTACACAAAAAGACGACACTATCTTGCCTGCCTCTACCACTTCCGCTGGCAACGTGTTCCAAGTATCCATCACCCTCTGCATAAAGACTTCCCTTAAATTTTCCCTCTTGCTTGTGACCCCTGATGATTGAGTCCCCCACTCTGGGGAAAAAGCCTCTTGCTATCCACCCTATCTATACCTCTCATGATTTTGTAGACCTCAATCAGGTCCCTTGTCAACTTCTGTCTTTCTAATGAAAATCCTAATCTACTCATCCTCCCTTCATAGCTAGCACCCTCCATACCAGGTAAAGTCCTAGTAAACCTCCTCTGAACCCTCTCCAAAACATCCACAACCTTTTGGTAATGTGGTGACCAGAACTGTACACAGTGTTCCAAATGTGACCAAACCAAAGTCCTATACAACTGTAAGGAGAAAGTGAGGTCTGCAGATGCTGGAGATCAGAGATGGAAATGTGTTGCTGGAAAAGCGCAGCAGGTCAGGCAGCATCTGGGGAACAGGAGAATCGACGTTTCGGGCATTAGCCCTTCCTGAAGGGCTTCCTGCGCTTTTCCAGCAACACATTTCCATCTCCTATACAACTGTAACATGACCTGCCAACTATTGTACTCTGTACGATGAAGGAAAGCATTACCATTAAAAGGGGTGAAATGGGTAATAAGTTCAGGGAACTAATTTTGTTGAAAAATGCCTTCACGGTTGGCTTTGTGAAAAGTAAGAAGGCTATTGGACCCACATGTGAGGAGAGTCCCTCAGTCAGAAAGGATTGGGAAATCTTTCCTATGAGAGGGAATAATAGAGACATTATAATATTGGGAGCATCTGCTGACTCCCATGGGTGTCCTGTTTTCCTGAATTGCAGTTCTGGTGAGACAGACAAGGGCTGTGCTCCTTCCTTCATACAAAAGGTTGGTCAGTGTAACAAAAGAGAGGCGGAGGAGGTGGTGTGATAGTCTGGCTGGTAATGTTTGTGGAAGGCCGAAAGGGGTGTACTCTGGAGACTGCCACTCTTGCAGTAGCTGGTCAGTGTTAATTATATAGCGGTCAGCTTCAGTCTGTGAACCATCCCAATTCCTGGGCATCAGCAAACCGTTCTGTTTTAGTACCCACTCTGTCAATTCAGAGGCATTGAAGGGGAGCTGTCATAATGGGAGTCCCCCTTTGGAGTGGGTTGGAATATCAGTACATACCCAACAACCAGACACATTATTCCGAGAGGCGTAAGTATGTGAGAGGTAAAGGACAGTGTTTACACCCAGCATTATTCTTTTGACAAATTATGTATCTATCCAACACTGACTGCTTGAGTCTTTTAAATCCCCTTCCCCACCAACTTCTCTGAAACCTGGCTGTCATCTGCAGGGGTCCTTGGTGGCCCCAGGATGAACTTGTTGAACCAGAAAAGGGCGGCAGTGCTTGTGGTGCTACTGGTTTATTCGTTTCCCTCTGTCTCCAAATCCCATCTTCACATAACGTCAATCTTGGCTCAACCCACATCCACTTCTCTTCAAGAGCATTGCTGTTGCATAGTTTTTAACTCTTGCAATTTATGAGCTGTTGTTTGCAATGCCCCTGTTAGGGGTTTGTGTGGGGTATGGGCCACCACATCTTTGGCTGCCTGGTTAGCCAGGGCATTGCCCTGGGTCTCCAAGGAGTTCCCTTTAGCATGGGCTTTACACTTAAGGATTGATATCTCCTGCAGTAACTGGATGGAAGTCAGCAGGCTACAGCCTTCATTTCTGTTTTTAATGGGAGTGCCTGCTGTTGTGAGGAAGCCTCATTTTTGCCAGAAGTAGCCTAAATCGTGGACTATACCAAAAGCATATCTGGAGTTGGTGAAAATGTTAGCCATTTTCACCTCAGCCATTCTACATGCTTCAGTTAATGCCCTTAATTCAGCCTGCTGAGCAAAGGTACCCAGGGGCAGACTGCCTTGGGTCAGGATCTCCTGCAGAGTCTTGACTGCACAGCAGTCTTCCAATCCTTTCGGATCCTGTTTTCCAGAAAAGAGGACCCGTCTGTAAAGAGGAGCAGATCTGGGTTTTGAGGCTCTTCTGAAGCACAAACTGCTTTGTCAAGCTGCTGGAATATCTCAACCTTGCCAGTGTCACCCCTTTTCCCCTCCCCCTCTTAGTCCTGTGGGATTGGTAACAATGTGACCAGGTTAATAGGACTGGCTCACACAAGATTAAGGTTGGGAGCCTTCAAAAGGGGGGGGGGGGGGGGGGTTCCAGCGAGAGGTTGTAAGCTGGGAGACATGACTCATACAGAGCATAGCATGAATAGTGTGAAGACATTAAACAGTTAATCTTTGATCAAGAACAATAGGTGCTGTGGTTTTAACCGTATGGCAAGTGGCTTTCATCACCCATAAACAACTCCCTCATCCCAATGCCACAGGATCAAATCAGTTCAAATAGGTCATTGTTTATCACTGTGCTCTTGGGTCAAAACAGCTTTCATACAACTGTCCTGTTCATGCAATTGGAGGCTGAAGGGTCTACCATTATTGGGGTGGAACAAAGGCAATTTAAAAATTTCTGGAAAGTAGAGGGTTGTTCATGGAAAAACCGTATCCTTGGAATCTCTTCTGCCCTTTAAAAGATTGGTCAGGGGCTGAGCTATCTGGGAGTAGCTGTCAATCTAATTTCTATTGAAATTGTAAAAGCCGAGGAAATCTCAGTTCCTTCACCCTCCAAACAGCAGTTGTCCTATCCTCAGTGATCTCACGTTTCTCACTGAGATCTTCTGGCCCAGGTATATAACTTCTTCCTGGACAATCTGGGCATTTTTAAGGTTAGCTTTATGGTCCCAGAGTGGAGGTGGTCAAAGAGGGTAAGGATGTCCTCCATATGCCTGCTCATTGGTCAGAGGGGCAACTAAGATTTCATCCACACGTAGTATAACCGCAGGGGCCGTGGGGGCAGCTTACGCAGATGGTTTGGGCAGTGCCATTTAGAACACAATGGGCCTACTGTGAAATCCCTGTGGAATATTATGTATATTATGCTGTTGAATGGCAAAGGTGAACCGGTGGTCAGTGGGACCAACCAGAACCCGATGGCCATATCTATTACAGAGAAAAACTGATGATCTGGTGAGAGGGCTTTAAGGATGGTCCACAACCAAGGATGCATTCTGTTGATGCACTGGTTAGCGTTCTGGTAGTCAACAGTCAGGTGCCACATACCGTGAGGTTTCTTACCAGACATACCGGACTGTTGGATGAAGTAGGGGTTTCAACGAGAACCCCTTGTTGTTCTAATTGAGCGATGAGGAGTAAAATGCCAGCAATAGAGGCAGAACTCAACATTGTTTTGTACATGGTGGCGCAATACAAGTGAATGCTATTGGTGTCATCTTCAGTCGGCTAGTGATTTTTATCTTTTGCCCCAACAGGGTGGTCTCGCTCTTCCTCTTGGGTAAGGTGCCTTATGGACCAAGTGACTTGACCATAGTCAAAATGTATCGATGAGTTTATCTAGGTCAAGCCATCAATGCCAGCAAAGCTTGACTATTTCATAAGGGTCCAGCTATATCGGTGGGGATTCTGTTTTCTCAATCTTGACTACTTTCTTCCCCAAGTCCCCCCCACCATCCTCTTCTTGCCTTCTCAGGGTACACCATGGCTACATGGCCATCAAACAAAGGAAGACAGCACCTGTGTCAAGGAGACAGTCATTTTACTTATCACCCATCCCCATTAAAACGTAACAGGTGGCTGGTCGATTTTCTAAAGCTATAGTAAACGGGCTAAAAGGTGGGGGGTGGGCTGTTAGTTTTTTTTTGTAAGATCCATGAGTTTCTTCAACTGAGACTCCAAGCACCCTTTAAGTTGCTCAAGTAGTCAGGCGTTCCGTTGGGGCAAATTTGGGGAGAGTATCTTCTGTTCTACATCGTCAGCCTAGTCATCATGAGCAAGCCCTGAATGTTCCCTCTAAATAATCTATAAAACAAAGTCCCTAATGTCTTCAGTATGTTTTTGTTGGCAGGCAGTTATTCTTCATGTGTTCTATCTCCTTTTTAGCAGCAACCAATTCGTCTTCGGTTGTTTTTAACTCATTACATACCACTTTCAACTGGTCTTTCAAATTGTTCACTTCTCCATCACAATTGGACTTGTCAATGATCTTGTCTCTGTCTCAACAGTTGCATAACACGAAGAGACAGAATTCATTCAGGTACTTTATCCCCCGAGCTCATCTGATATCGTCCAGGGGGTACTGTCCCATGGAGGTTCCATATTTCTTACAAATTTCCAATAAGGTGGTAGGGAGATAAAAGCATTGTTCAAGATATTCTTTTAGTTTTTGTAAGACTTCCTTTTCTAGAATGTCAAGCGGTTTAAGGTCTTAGTGACTGCTTCATCCAGAGGCTAGGCGGCACTGAAAGTGTCACCCAGGAGGGAGGCGAAACGTATGGAAGAAAAGCAATCAACTCAGCGAACTGACCAACAAGTTCAGTGCCTGCCCACTTCTGACAGTAGCTAGTAATGGTCCAGACATTTTGCATCAGGTCTCACATCTCTTACATCAGAACCAAACTAGACTCTTTTTGAGCCGTAGATAATCTAATTGATTACTGAAAGAGCTGTCTCTATTTAAAAACAGATTCTGGACCGACAATGTTTGCCTTATTTGGATCACGTCAGATGGGACCTTCCACCATACAGCCTCTCACTTTTCACCGGAGGGACGTTTTAATAGAGGAGTCCTTACCTCGTAGATACTAGCCAAGTGAAGCAAGAGCAATGATGGTGGTCAGGCATCTTATTGTGATCCTGTCAACTACGCCAAACTGTTGGATTCTTTACAAAACCAGCAAACAGCAGCGAGATGAGACCAAGCAGGAATCTTAAAAGTTGTCTTTATTGAAAACAATTCTTAGTATATCTTCAAGCTCAAGTTAAATTTACTGTGAGTAGACCTGGCTTTTTATACAGTATTCTTACAGTCATATGTCCTTACTATAATAGACAGACGTTCTCTTTAGAGTATTTAATTATTTTCTCTCTCTCTCTCTTAGTTAAGATGACTCTCACAGGCCTGACAGCATTTGCTATCATGCATCCCTTGAGTCCTCCACATTAACCCAATCATCCACATTAACCCAATCATGTTTACTGCCATGGGCTCCTAGTCAGTTGCCACCCTCCATACCAGCATATACATTATCAATGGCACGAACTACAACAAAATATCAGGGCTTAGATTTCTGAACAAATTATTGCAAATGTTACTATTATTCAGGCTTACTTTCTCCAACTCTCCTAAAGGTTCAGGTTGCAAAATCTGTCCCACCCAGCTATTTCTCTAGCAGTCAAGGCTGGCATGGTAATTTACAATATAGGACATTAGAGTCAGATCCAAGCCCATCCTCAGGTGAACAACACACAGGGAAGTGTTTCAGCAATAGAAAGCTTGATTGTTCTACTCTCAGCCCTCCTAGCCTGAAGATGACCAAGTTGAACAGCAACATGTAATGGTCAATCTTTGCTTAGCTCGGAGTACTCTCAGAAGAATGCGGGTTCAATCACCTCTCCATGACTTAAACACAATCTAGACAGGGACCTGAATGCAACACTGAATGAGTGCAAATGTATTTTGAATGGGAGATAATTCAAGACTACCTGTTCAGGTGAGTATTAAAGGTTCTAGGCATGAGGAGACATCCAGTTGTCATTGCCCAAATACCCTCTCTGTTAATATCTCCTCAAAATATTTGCCATTTGTCCACATTTCAACAAAGACAACATTTCAAAACAAAAAACCTCTAAAGCGTATTAGATGTTTTCAGACATTTTCTAAATGCAAACTCTAACTTTCATAATCATCCCCTGCTATTGGACAAAAGCGAGATTAGTCAGGGATTTTGCTCTTGATCACTGTTCAACGTTCACAGGTTAAATAACAATAAAAATCAGTCAGGATTCTGAATCCAGATCGTAGCCCATTGACCCCTCCTCCTGTTCACTGTCCCTCTTGAAAATCAAGAACTGGACTAGATTGTGCCATCCAACGCAATGGGTTACCAACACGTACATGAAGTTGTAGACGAATAATGGCGAGTGCGTGTGGAACTGTAACCCAATGAACATCTGCACTTATGGGGACAGTGATAATGAAGCAGGATCAGAAAACACCATTAGTTACATAGGGATGCATGGCTGCCTCACAGCGACAGGTACCCAGGTTCGTTTCCATACTTGGACAACCATCTCTTGGAGCTTGCACGTTCTTCCCATGTCTGTGTAGGTTTCCTCCAGTTGCTCTGGTTTCCTCCCACAGTCTAAAGATGTGCAGACTAGGTGGATTAGCCAAGGGAATGCAAGGTTACAGGGACAAGGCAGGGGGTGGGTCTGGATGGGATGCTCTTCAGAAGATCAGTGTGGCTTTGATGAGCCGAATGGTCTGCTTCCACACTGTAGGGATTCCATGATTGCAAGCACTGTCACGTAATCACAACCTTTACTCAGTGAGGGGGTCACAGTTGTATTTGGCAATGCAGAGAGGACATAACTATCAGTATCTTTGATATAGTCCTCATGCAATCTCAATTCAATATTCAACTGTACTTCCTGAACATAGATGCAGCAACCAATAAGGTACAGAAATCTCTTTCTTGCTGTCAGTCAACCTTGTGACTCTATGTTATCATAGACTTTAATAACGTCCCGATATCCATCGATCAGTTCAATCAAGCTAAATGCTGCCTCCAAATCTCGGTCTGTAAGCTGGACTGTGGTTGTGGCAATAAACTCAGGCACAGCAGTAATAGTCAGCAATCCCAGTGCCTTCAACCTCTCTCTTACATCTTGTAGAGATGGTATGTCAGAAACAAACTGAAAAACAATGATAAAAAGAACAAGCTGTTACAAAGAGTTTCCCATCAAGATGGCAATAATTTACACCTGTAACAACTGCATGATGTAAGAATGCTATGATGGAGTAAATTCATCACATAGTACTGTATGAGATCAGACAGATGATCGGGTCAGTCTCCATGTAATGCTGAGTGGCAAGATCAGAGTCAGTGGTATCTGGAAGGTGGGTCACTATCAGCTTATGGTCCTTGAAGCTTCTGCTCAAATCCAGCCCAGTTACGTGAGATCAAAGTATTCTCTGCCCATCATAGAGCTCTGACCTTTGAAAGAGACATAAAACTGAGGTTCAATTTGTTTGTTGAGGCAAATGAAACATGAAGGGATCTTCCTGATGTTTATCCATCAACCATGAAAAGCAAATTATTTGATCATTTAGCTCATGCTGTTTTTTATGGACCTTGCTCTGAACCAATTGGCTGCTTTGATTTTCTACAAAGTCACGGTCAGTACAATGGAGGATGAGTAACATTTCCTGCAGATAGAAAGTGATTTTCATTTTTATGTGAAATTAATATAGAGAGATGCCATCCACTATTGGGGACAAAACCCTTCCCAGTCATTAATTCTGCTCGACTGGTACAAAATTCTTAACTTCACTCAAAGACTGCAAAGAGTCCTGCTGCTAGAAACACAAAACTAATCACTCTGATGGAGCCATATTTCCTGTTCAATAGCTGCAGCCAAGGGAAACCATCAGAGAAACAGAGCTCTATCGACCCTATACTCCATCTATCCTAGAAATGCTTGATGGGAACAGTTTAGAGAGAGCTTTATCTATATCTAATCCCATGTTGTGAATGCTGGACTTATTTGTTGGCTAGAGACGTATACATGCCATGAATAGTACTGGTCAGATATCCATTTGCACAGTGCCACAGGTGGGAAGACTGACAGCACCATTCTTTACATCAATATTAAAATTTATAAAAGGCTGCACTCACCTTCAGGATCACCTTGTCTTCTTCATCCTCAGCCTGTTTAACATCCTCAGCCCCTGCTTCAATTGCCAGTTCTAGAGCACGTTCCAACTCAATCTGCTGACCATCGTTGTCCAGTCCATTCACCGTCACCACTCCTTTTCTCTCAAAGCAGTGGCGAGCACCCTCACACAGAGAGCCCCTGAAGGGGCCAATACACAAAAATACGTTATACACCAGCAGATGAAGCCTATCCCAAACTTTCCTCCATTAACCCACATGTCCCATCACTTTATTGATGACAAAGTTAAAAATCACACAACACCAGGTTATAGTCCAACAGGTTTATTTGGTAGTACAAGCTCCTTTGTCAGGCTACCTGCAGGAGGGGCATAGTTCCAAAAGTTTGTACAGGCATTTCCAAATAAACCTGTTGGACTATAATCTGGTGTTGTGTGATTTTTAACTTTGTCCACCCCACTGGCACCTCTTCAACATAATTGATGACAGACATACATATCTTGCTAAACTATCAGCACCTTCCGGCCCCACACTAGGCTCAAGATAAGGGGATAAAGTAATTGCTCAGACGTTTGGGGGTTTATTACAATCAGATTTCAGGTATGTATCATATATTTAAGTGGCTGATCTAAGCAGATTTGGGAGTGCAGCGTCAGAACATAGGAACAAAAGAAATAGGAGGAACAGACCTTTCGACCCTTCAAACGTATTTCTCCATTCAATAAGGTTATGGCTGATTAAACCATCTCCTTAGCTTCAGTTTTCTGTCTGTCCCTCATAACCAGTCTACCTTCTGTAATTAAACATCTGTATAACTCAGCCTTGAATATATTCAATGGCCCAGCTTCCACTGCTTTCTCAGGAAGAGAATTTCAAAGATTTCTTCAGAAGAAATTTCTCATTTCAATCTCAATGGGGAGACCCCTTATTTTGAAATCAAGCCTTAATTCAGAATTCCTCCACAGGGAAACATTCTCACAGCTTTCTTCCTGTCAAGCCCTGCAAAATCGTAGATGTTTCAATAAGATCACTTCCAATTCTCCTAAACTCCAATGAATATTGGTAAATTGCTCAATTTATCAATCAAAAGATTACTCAATCTTTTCACCTAAAGCAACCCAGGAATCAACCTCATAGGGATAGAAGAATTAGCATCACGAGTAACCCATTCAGTCCCTTAATCCAGCTCTGCCATTCAATAAGAGCATGATGGATTTGAATGTAGCTTTAACTTTACTTTCATGTCTACCCCAATACCTTTCGATTCCCTTTTTAGTCAAGAATCTATCTACCTCTATCTTAAAAACATTTAGTAACATTGCCTCCACTGCTCTCAGGAAAAGACTCAGGAATGTCTTCTCATCTGCCTCCAATGCAAATATATCCCTTAAATACAGAGACCAAAACTCCACTGTACTGTACATCTTGGCCTAATTCTGCTCCTATATCTTGTGGTTTTATGGATTTGTTCAAATGTTTCCCCATTTTCTCCTTTTACATTAATTCCCCAAACTCCACTTCTAAAGGGGCAATCTCTACTTTAGTTCTTCTCTTTTTCATTACATAATTATTGCTATATTTTATATTTCTTACTAGTTTAATTTCCTCCTTTATTTTAGTTTTAATCAACATTTCGTCATTTCGAAAATGTCCCCAATCTTTGCGAGCAATGTGAGTTTTTTCTTTCAAGTCCTTAACTAGCTGCAGGTGTAGTATGATCAGGATCAAGAGTCACATTATCGGAGTGATATGAGTCAGAGCATCACGTCTATGCCAGAGGCCATGTTAACGGTGGAGAGAAGCAGTGGTGCTGGTGGAACAACTCTTTGGAAAATTACTTTGCAAACCGATCAAATAACTGAAACCGGTCCAAACCATCCCTCATCCTGTTCATTTTATATTCTAAACCCAGAGTCCAGAGGCAAGAGGAGGGGAGGGTTTCCGGAATGTTAAGGATCTACAGGTAGCTGCGCAGGATTAGGTCCTGATTGGAGTCTGTGAACCAATTCCTTGAAGAGAGTCCCTCAGCCCATTCTTACCCATTTTTGTTCAGGATGTTTTTTATTTCTTGATGTGACCGACTATTGTTGTCTGTTAGAACTTCAATCAGCAGGGATGATCCACCAGGGCCTCTCCCTTCATACAGTGAATAGATTGAAGCCTTGGACTTCTGGAAAACCAGCAACATGTGGTGTTAATCAGAAGTAGTACCACATCTGAAACATACAACAAACAGTGCTCCATAGAAGTCTAATAGGAAGAACAGGGAGAGCCAGGTTAATGAACGCAGCTGGGCTGGCAGTCTGAAATGTATTTATTTTAATGAAAGGAAGTAAGGCAGGTGAGCTTACAGCCCCAAAAACTTGGCTGAGAGAAAGTCAGAACTGGCAGTTCAATGCTCCAGGGTTTAGATGTTTCAGACAGAGAGGGATGTAAAAATGTGGGGCAGTTATGGAGTCATAAACATAGAAACACACTCTTCAGTCCAACTCATTTAGTTTCCCAAAGTAAACTCGTCCCACTGCCTGTGTTTGGCCCATATCCCTCTAAACATTTCCTGTCCAAATGCCTATTCAATGTTGTAACTGTACCTGCATCTACCAGTTCCTCTGACCTTTCATTCTCCATACAAACCGCCCCCTGTGGCCTCTCATGTCCCTTTTAAATCATTCTCCTCTCAGTAGTAGGTTTGAACTTCCCTACCCTATAGAAAAGATGATTAGGACCAGCTGCCTCACAGCACCAGGGACTCGGCATCAATCCCAGCCTCGGCCGACTCTCTATGTGGAGTTTGTACACTCTCCGTGTGTGTGTGTGTGTGTGTGTGTGTGGCTTTCCTCCAGGTACTCTGGTTTGCTCTCACAGTCCAGGTTAGGTGGACTGGCCATGCTAAATTGCCCATAGTGTCCAGGGATGTGCAGGCTAACTGGGTTGGCCAAGTAAAATATGGGTTTATAGGGATAAGGTTGGGGATCTGAGTGGGATGCTCTTTGGAGGGTCAGTGTAGATATGATGGACCAAATGGCCTTTTTCCACACTTTAGGGATTCTATGAACCTATGAATATTCACCTAATCTCTGCCCCTTGTGCTATTATAAATTGCTATAAGGTTATCCCTCAACTTCCTAAAGTGAAATGAGCCCCAGCCTATCCAGCTTTTCCTTTTCTGCACCCTCCCCAATTTAATAATATCCTTCCTATAGCAGGGCAACCAGAACTGTGCACGGTACTCCCATAGTGACCTCACTGATGTCCTGTGCAACTGCAACATCCCATCCAACATCTATACCCGTCAACGGTTTGAGAAGTGAAGACAAGCGTGCCAAACGCCGCCTTTACTACCATCTACCAATGACACAACTTGCAAAGAGCTGTGTACCTAAACCCCTAGGTCTTGCTTTTCAACAAAATTCTCCAGGGCCCTACCATTAACTGTATAAATCCTGTCCTTGTTTGTTTTAACAAAATGCAACACCTCACATTTATCCAAATTAAACTCCATCCACCACTCCTTGGCCTATTGGCCCAATTGATCAAGATCCCCTTGTAATTTTAGATCACCTTCTACACTGTCCACTATAGCACCAATTTTGATGTCACCCACAAACGTCCTAACTGTGCTGCCTAAATTCTCATCCAAATCATTTATGGAAATGACAAACAATAAGAAACCAGTATGGATCCCTGCGGAACATTGTCCGTCACAGGCCTCCAGTCTGAAAAACAACTGTCCACTGCCTCCAACCGTCTTGCCAATTTTTGATCCAATTGGTAAGCTCTCCCTGTGATCTAACTTTACTATCATTCTACGATGCAGAACCTTGTCAAAGGCTTTACTAAAGTCTATGTAAACACCATCTACTGCTCTGCCCTCAATATTTTCCTCAAAATAAATCAATCTCATCAGTGAGACATGATTTCCCATGCTCAATGCCATGCTGACTGTCCCTAATCAGTCCTTGTCTCGCCAAATGTATGTATGGTAAATGTATGTAAATCTCGCAGAATCTCCTCCAACAATTTACTGATGTCAGACTTACCGGTCTATCGTCCCAAAGTTTCTCCCTGCAGCCTTTCTTAGATAACAGTACAACATTAACCACCTCCAGTCCTCTGGCACCTCACCTGTGGCTGTAGATGATACAAATATCTTTGCGAGGGGCCCTGCAATTTCTTTCAGCTTCTCACAATATTCCAGGATTCTGGAGATTTATCCAACTTTATGTTTTTTTTAAGACCTCCAGCATGTCCTGCACTTAATGTGGGTTGTTTTTAGGACATAAATATTTATTTGTCCAAGTTCTCTAGCTTCCATGATCTTTTCCACAGTAGATACTGATGTGAAATATTCATCTAATAACTCTCCCATTTCCTGTGGTTCCACAATCTTTGGACTTTAAAGGTCCCTATTCTCTTCCTGGTTGCTCTTTTTCTTTGAATGTATTTGTAGAATTTCTTTGGATTAGCCTTAATCTTATCTGCCAAAGCTACCCCATATCCCTTTCTGCCATCCCGAATTCACTCTTAAGAATGCCCCTACTCTCCTCACTCTTCGAGATTCTCTTGATCCCAGTTGTTTCTGATAGATTCCTCCTTCTTATTATGACCAGAGCCTCAATATCTCTATTCATCCATAGTTCCCTACTCCTACCAGCATTACCATAAGAAATAGGAGTGGAAGTAAGGCCATTCGGCCCATCGAGTCCACTCTGCCATTCAATCATGACTAATGGGCATTTCAATGCCACTTACCCACACTCTCTCCGTATCCCTTAATTCCTTGCAATATTAAGAATTTATCAATCTCTGCCGTGAAGACATTTAACATCCCGGCCTCCTCTACACTCCGTGGCAATGAATTCTACAGGCCCACCACACTCTGGCTGAAGAAATGTCTCTTCATTTCCGTTCTAAATTGACCCCCTCTAATTCTAAGTCTGTGTCCATGGGTCCTAGTCTCCCCGCCTGACAGAAACAATTTCCCAGCGTCCACCCTTTCTAAGCCATGAATTATCTTGTAAGTTTCTATTGGATCTCCCCTTAACCTTCTAAATTCCTCATATGTTATTCCAGGGATCATCTGAGTGAATCTCCGCTGGACACGCTCCAGGGCCAGTATGTCCTTCCTGCGGCGTGAGGCCCAAAATTGGACTCGGTATTCTAAATGGGGCCTAACCAGAGCTTTATAAAGTCTCAGTAACACATCACTGTTTTTACATTCCAACCCTCTTGAAATAAATGACCTTACATTTGCTTTCTTAATAACGGACTCAACCTGCAAATCTACCTTCAGAGAATCCTGGACTAGCACTCCGCGATCCCTTTGTACTTTGGTTTTAGGAATTTTCTCACCGTTTTAGAGAAAACTTATCCTTCACTCTAACATGAGCATATTGTTTCTGAACTCTCGTCCTCACTTTTGAAAACCTCCCACTTGCCCTTCATCCTTTTACCAGTGAAGGGTTTACCCCAATCAACTTTTGAAAGTTCCTATTTCACGCCACCAAAGTTAGCATTAGTGATCAAGGAGAATGTCAAAGCTGCACAAATTGAGGACATCTTGGACAGCTCATCCACTGAAGCCATATGATTAAAACTCAGGAATAATAAAGTTATTGTGATCAGTGCATCCCAATAGCCAGAAAAAGTTAGACGACAGATAAGTAAGCAGATCATTGAAAGGTGTAAGAACAGGGACAGGAATGGTTGTTGCAGGTTCCAGGATTTAGATGTTTCAGTAAGAACAGAGAAGATGGTAAAAGAGGGGGAGGTGTGGCATTGTTGGTCAAGGACAGTATTACAGTTGCAGAAAGGATGTTTGGGGACTTGTCATCTGAGGTAGTATAGACGGAGGTTAGAAACAGGAAAGGAGAGGTCACCCTGTTAGGAATTTTCGATAGGCCTCCAAATAGTTCGAGATGTAGAGGAAAGGATAGCAAAGATGATTCTCAATAGGAGTGAGAGAGACAGGGTAGTTGTTGTGGGGGACTTCAACTTTCCAAATATTGACTGGGAACACTATAGTACAAGTACTATAGAATGGGTCAGTTTTTGTCCAGTGTGTGCAGGATAGCAAAGATGATTCTCAATAGGAGTGAGAGAGACAGGGTAGTTGTTGTGGGGGACTTCAACTTTCCAAATATTGACTGGGAACACTATAGTACAAGTACTATAGAATGGGTCAGTTTTTGTCCAGTGTGTGCAGGAGGGTTTCCTGACACAGTATGTAGACAGGCCAACAAGGGGCAAAGCCACATTAGATTTAGTACTGGGTAATGAGCCTGGCCAGGTGTTAGACTTGGAAGTAGGTGAGCACTT
>NC_057742.1:41866515-41882503 GCF_004010195.1 Chiloscyllium plagiosum
GAAAATAATAATTTGATTAGGGATAGTCAGCACGGTTTTGTGAAGGGTAGGTCGTGCCTCACAAACCTTGTTGAGTTCTTTGAGAAGGTGACCAAACAGGTAGATGAGAGCAAACCGGTTGATGTGGTATATATGGATTTCAGCAAGGTGTTCGATAAGGTTCCCCACAGTAGGCTATTGTACAAAATGCGGAGGAATGGGATTGTGGGAGATATAGCAGTTTGGATCAGTAATTGGCTTGCTGAAAGACGACAGAGGGTGGTGGTTGATGGGAAATGTTCACCCTGGAGTCCAATTACCAGTGGTGTACCGCAGGGTTGGTGTTGGGCCCACTGCTGTTTGTCATTTTTATAAATGACCTGGATGAGGGCGTAGAAGGGTGGGTTAGTAAATTCGCAGATGACACAAAGGTCAGTGGAGCTGTGGATAGTGACGAAGGATATTGTAGGTTACAGAGAGACATAGATAAGCTGCAGAGCTGGGCTGAGAGGTGGTAAATGGAGTTTAATGCGGACAAGTGTGAGGTGATTCACTTTGTCGGAGTAACCGGAATGCAAAGTACTGGGCCATGGTAAGATTCTTGCTAGTGTAGATGAGCAGAGAGATCTTGGTGTCCAGGTACACAGATCCTTGAAAGTTGCCACCCAGGTTGACAGGGTTGTTAAGAAAGCATGCAGTGTTTTAGCTTTTATTAATAGAGGGATCGAGTTCCGGAACCATGAGGTTATGCTGCAGCTGTACAAAACTCTAGTGCAATCACCTCACACTTCTGTACAGTTCTGGTCATCACATTATAAGGAGGATGTGGAAGCTTTGAAAAGGGTGCAGAGGAGACTGACCAGGATGTTGCCTGGTATGGAGGCAAGGTCTTACGAGGAAAGGCTGAAGGACTTGAGGCTGTTTTCGTTAGAGAGAAGAAGGTTGAGAGGTGACTTAATAGAGACATATAAGATAATTAGAGGGTTAAGATAGGGTGGACAGGGAGAGCCTTTTTCCAAGTATGGTTATGGCGAGCACGAGGGGGCATAGCTTTAAATTGAGGGGTGATAGATATAAGACAGATGTCAGAGGTAGTTTCTTTACTCAGAGAGTAGTAAGGGTATGGAATGCTTTGCCTGCAACGGTAGTAGATTCGCCAACTTTAAGTACATTTAAGTCACCATTGGACAAACATATGGACATACATGGAATAGTGTAGGTTGGATGAGCTTCAGATTGGTATGACAGGTCGGCGCAACATCAAGGGCTGAAGGGCCTGTACTGCACTGTAATGTTCTATGTTCTATGTGACAGCAGTATGAGTGCTGTTGTAGTAAGTGATTTTAACTTCCAATATTGACTGGGACTCCCTTCGTCATGAGTGTGATGCAGGAAAAGCACAGCAGGTCAGGCAGCATCCAAGGAGCAGGAGAATTGAAGCTTCAGACATAACGCCATCATTCCTGAGGAAGGGCTTATGCCCAAACAGTCAATTCTCCTGCTCCTCTGATGCTACCTGGCCTGCTGTGTTTTTCCAGCACCACATTCTCAACTCTGATCTCCAGCATCTGCAGTCCTCACTTTCTCCTGGAACTCTTAGTAGCAGGGGCTTAGATGGGGCAGAATTTGTTAGGCACATCCAGAAGGGTTCTTGAAGCAATATGTAGATAGTCCAATGAGGGAAGAGAGTGCATTGGGGAATCAGCCTGGCCAGATGATCAAATCTCATGGCGGGACATTCTGGGTACAGTGAACATAATTCCACAAGTTTTAAGATGGTTATAGATAATAAGACCGGTCGTCAGGTGAAAGTGCTAAATTAGAGGAAAGTTAATTACAACATTATTAGACAGGAATTGGAGAAATTATATTGGGGTGATTGTTTCAGGGTAAGTCCACATCAGGCATGTGGGAGTCTTTTTAAGGCCAGCTGATCAGAGTTCAGACCAGCATGTTCCTGTAAGGATCTAAGATTCAAGAACTTCATGAATCTTGGATGACAAATAATCAAAAAAAGAAAAAGGAGGCATATGACAGGTTTAGGAAACTGAAATCAGACTAGACTCTTGAGAAATATAAAAGGAAGCAGTTAGCAAGTCATGTTTCAGCCTAATAAAACTTTAGTCAGGCCACATTTGGAGTAATGTGTGCAGTTCTTGTCACCACACCACAGGGAGTATGCAGAGGAGAGAGTGCAAAAGAAGTTTCTCAGGATGTTGCCTGGATCAGAATTTGAATGTGAGGAGACGTTAGACAAACTTGGGATAATTCTCATGAGTGATCTAATAGAAGTACATAAAATTAAGAAAGGCATGGATAGGCTGGGCAGTCAGTATTTTTCCCAGGGTGGAAATGCCAGATGTTGGGGGATGTAAGTTTAAGGTGAATGGGAGAAAGTTTAAAGGAGATGTGCGAGGCATGTTTTTGTTTTACGCAGACGGTGGTAGGTGCCTGGAAGCATTGGAAGGGAAAGTGATAGAAATAGATATAACAGCAACATCTAAGAGGCGTTTGGACAGACATACGAATAGGCAGGGAATAGAAGGAAACGGACCATGTGCAGGCAGATGGGATTAGTTTAGAATGGCGCCATGGCCCACACAGACATGCTGGGCAAAGGGCCTGCTCCTGTGCTGCACCGGTCCTTCTGCCAGGCAGTACAAGCATACAATGACACTTTACAGATCCCATCTACCTGGGTCTCAGCCACGTATAGACTGAGTAAACGTTAAAAGAGAAAAACCAGCAGAGACTGCAGTCACATATCCACCTCGTCTGCACAGTGCCCTATATATCATCTCAACTCAGGGTGAAGACACACTAAAACGCCAAGAGAGGTGGGGGCCAAGTGATTTATCCTGATCTCCAGCGAAATAGCATTCTCAGAGGATGTGGCGCTGAAGTCCACTCTAGAGATTTGAACACACAACCCAATGTGACACTCCGATTTATAAATCTCAAAAAACTCACATCCAAATTCAATGGGTAACACACAAATATAAAAGATAGGAGGAGTAGACCATTCAGCCCCTTGAGCCCCTCTGGTCAGATCACAGTTAGAATAATATCAACAGTTTTGTTTCCTTATTAAAGAAAGCTAAACTGGCATTGGAAGCAGTACTGAAAAGGTTCACTTGGTTGATCCTTGGTATTGGAGGGATTTTCTTATGAGGAGAGGTTAAAACAAGTTAGGTGTGTATTCGTTGGAGTTAAGAAGAAATGAAGGTCACCTCATCGAAACATAGAAGATTCTTAGGGGGCTTAGCAGAGTAGATGTGGAGAGATTGTTTCACCTTGTAGGAATGTCTAAGAACAGAGGGTGTAATCTTAGAGTAAGGAGTTACCCATTTAAGACACTGACCAGGAGGAATTTCTTTCTCACAAAGAGTAGCGAACGTGTGAAATTCTTTACCATAATGGGCCTTCAAGGTTGGATTTATATGGGTATTTAAAGCTGAGAGTGACCAATTTCTAATCAGGAAGAGAATTAAAAGTTATAGGGTATAAACCAGGAGTTAATGATGGTGAGTTCAGCCATGATCTCATGGGTCACGGAGGTACAGCATGGAAACAGGCCCTTCCGTCCAACTCATCCATGCAGAGGTACAGCATGGAAACAGGCCCTTCCATCCAACTCATCCATGCAGACGTACAGCATGGAAACAGGCCCTTCCGCCCAACTCATCCATGCAGAGGCACAGCATGGAAACAGGCCCTTCCGCCCAACTCATCCATGCCAACCAGATATCCAAAATTAATCTAGTCCATTTGCCTGCACTTGGTCCATACTCTTCTAAACCTTTCCTATTCATATACCCATCTGGATATCATTTTATTGGTGGAGGAAGCCTCCATCACTTCCTCTGGCAGCTCATTCTAAACACACACCACCCTCTGCATGAAAATGTTGCCCCTTAGGTTCCTTTTAAATCCTTCCCATCTCACCCTAAACCTATGCCCTCTAGCTCTGGACTCCCCACCCTGGGGAAAAGACCTTATGTATTCATCCTATCCATGCCCCTCATGATTTTATAAACCTCTTTAAGGTCACCCTCAGACTCCGACACTCCAGGGAAAACAGCCCCAGCCTATTCAGCCTCTCCCTGAAGCTCAAACCGTTCAACTCTGACAACATCCTTAGAAAGCTTTTCTGAACCATTTCAAGTTTCACAACATCCTTCTGATAGAGAGACTAGAATTGAACTCAGTTCCAAAGGTGGCCTATCCAATGTCCTGTACAGCGGCAACATCACCTTCCAACTCCTACACTTAATGCACTGACCAATAAAGACAAGCATACCTTTTACTCAGAGGTGTAGGTGTAGGTAGTAGGGGTGTGGAACACACTGCCTGCAACAGTAGTAAACTTGCCAACTTTACGGGCATTTAAATAGTCATTGGTTAGACATATGGACGAGAATGGAATAGCGTAGGTTAGATGGGCTTCAGATTGGTTTTACTTGTCGGCGCAACATCGAGGGCCGAAGGGCATGTGCTGCACTATGTTCTATATGAAATGCTGCCTTCACTATCCTATCTACCCAAGACTCCACTTTCAAGAAAATATGCATGTGCACTCCAAAGTCTCTGTTCAGCAACACTCCCCAGGACCTTACCATTAAATATAGAAGTCCTGCCCTGATTTGCCTTTCCAAAATGCAGCACCTCGCATTTATCTGAATTAAACCCTATCTGCCACTCCTAGCCCTTTAACCCATCTGATCAAGATCCCTTTGTAATCCGAGGTAACCACATTCACTGTCCACTACACCTCCAATTTTGGTGTCATCTGCAAGCTTACTACATTCACATCCAAATCATTTATATAATTGACAAAAAGTCGTGGAGCCAGCACCGATCCTTGAGGCACTCCGCTGGTCACAGGCCTCTAATCTAAGTAACCCTCCACCACCACCCTGTCTCCGACCTTTGAGCCAGTTCTGTATCCAAATACTAGTTCTCACTGTATTCCATGTGATCTAACATTGCTAACCAGTCTACCATGATCTAACTTTGTCTAATGCCTTACTAATGTCCATACAAACCACAGTCACTGTTCTGCCCTCAATCCTCTTTGTCACTTCCTCAAAAGACTCAATCAAGTATGTGCGACATGATTTCCCATGCATAAAGCCATGCTGACTATCCATAACCAGTCTTTGCCTTACCAAAGGCCTGTGAATCTTGTCCCTCAGGATTCCCTGCAACATGTCCACCATTGACGTCAGGCTCACTGGTCTATAGTTCCCTGGCTTGTCCTTACCATCTTTCTTAAACAGTGCCACCACATTAGCCAATGTCCAATCTTCCAGCATCTCACCTGTGACTATCAATGATACAAATATCTCAGCAAGAGGCCCAGCAATCACTTCTCTAGCTTCCCACAGAGTTCTAGATTATACCTGATCAGGTCCTGGGGATTTATCCATCTTTATGCATTTTAAAACATCCAGCACTTCCTCCTCTGTAATATGGACAATTTTCAAGGTGTCGCTATTTATTCCCCCATATTCTCTATCTTCCATATCCTTCTCCACAGTAAACACTGATGCAAAATACTCATTTAGTATCTCCCCCATTTTCTGCGGCTCCACACAAAGCTGATCTTGCTGATCTTTGAGGGGCCCTATTCTCTCCCTCGTTACCCTTTTGTCTTTAATGTATTTTTAGAATCCATTTGGATTCTCCTTAACTCTATTTGCTAAAGCTATGTTCCCTTTTCCCCCTCCTGATATCCCTATTAATTATACACCTACTGCCTTTATACCCTTCTCAGGATTCACTCAATCCCTGCTCTCTATACCTGAGATATGCTTCCTTCTTATTATTAACCAAAACCTCAATTTCTCCAGTCATACAGCATTCCCTATATCTACCAGACTTGCCTTTCCCCCTAACAGGAATATACTGTGTCTGGACTTTTGTTATCTCATTTTTGAAGACCTCCCATTTTCTAGTCATCCCTTAATCTGTGAACACCCGCCCCTAATCAGCTTTTGGAAGTTCTTGACTAATGCCATCAACCTTGGTCTTTCTTCAGTTTAGAACTTTAACTTTTCGATCTGGTCTATCCTTTTCCATCCCTATTGTAAAACTCCAGTAGAACCTCCCCCCCCCCCCCCCCCCCCCCCCCCCGGCCCCCATACCCACGGGGGGGGGGGGGGGGGGGGGGGGGGAATACATTCCAGGACCTAACATGGAAGGCTGAAACCCATTCATTTCAATGGGAAACCTACCTCCCCGGCAGCCTCCTTGTCCCTGGATCCGGAACATTCCCATTTACATGTTCTGGCCATGGTAAACCACGAGTAAGTGAAACCACGGTAACTGGACCCAGGGATATGGGTGTCGCCCTGTAATAGAATTATGGTCGCTGGTCCCAAAGTGCTCCCTTACTCCTCAGTCACTTGCCTTATTTCCCAAGAGTAGGTCAAGTTTTACACCTTCTCTAGTATGTATATCCACATACTGAATCAGAAAATGTTCTTGAACATACTTAACAAATTCCTTCCCATCCAAGCCCTTAACACTGTGCTAGTTTCAGCCTATGTTTATAAAGTTAAAATCCTCTATCATTACTATCATATTATTCTTACAGATAGCTGAGATCTCCTTACAAATTTGTTCAATTTCCCACTGACTATTGAGGGATTTATAGTACATTCCAAATAAGATCATCCCTTTCTTATTTTTCAGTTCCACCCAAGTAACTTCCCTGCACATACTCAAAGACACCAATCCCCTTCCTCTCTTGCCCTCCTTTCTATTGTTCCTATAGCATCTATACCCTCAATAAAGGATGGACTAGACTCAATGGGCTGAATGGGCTACTTCTGTTCCTCCATCTTATGGTCTTACTATGAAGGGAGTATCATAATGCCAATGGTTCCAGCTTTCAAATGAAATGTTAAACTGATATGTGCTCCATCAGGTGGACCTGAATGATCCCACAGCACCACACTAAGAAAAAAAAAGCAAGGACTTCTTCCTGGTAATCTAGTCAATATTTTTACCTCAAATATGTTCCACATCCCTCCCAACCCCTCCTGCAGCCTTTGTCTACCCCCCCCCCCCCCACCACACTTACTTGCACTCTCCCCTTTCTCCCCTAATCCTCTCTCAGCCTCCCCTTCCTTGTAGCCTTTCCTTGGCAGATGCACTCCCCAGCTCCTGTCCCAAATTCCACACGTGGAGTTCCTGAAAGGTAGATCCATTTCTCAGCACCTCCACCCTCAGCTCCAAACACGCTAACATATCTTTCATTCAATCTTATCCTGCTTGCTGCTCCTTCGATCAGGCTGACATCATACACTGTTGATTAGCAACTACCATAGAACATAGAATAAAACAGCACAGGAATGGGTCCTTCAGTGCATGATGTTGTACTGAACATGACACCAAATTAAACTAATCCCTTCTCCCTGCCCTTGGTCCATATCCCTCCATTCTTTGCATATTCATGCACTTATCTAAAAGCCCCTATCACATCTGGGCCACCCCTGGCAGAACATTCCAGACTCCTACCACACTGGGTAAAAAACGTGCCCCTCACATCTCCTTTGGACTTTCCCCTTCTCACCTTAAATGCATGCTCCCTGGTATTACACATTTCAACTCTGGGGAAAAGATTCTGACTGTCAACCCCATCAATGCATCACATACTGTCATAGACTTCTATCAAGTCTCCCCTCAGCCTCTGCTGCTCCAGAGGAAACAATCAATTTGGCCAGTCTCCCTCTATAGCTCATATCCTCTAATTCAGGCAGTATCCTGATAAATCTTGGCTGCATCCTCTCCAAAGCCTCCACATCCTTCCTGTAATGTGGTGACCAGAACTGAACACACCACTTTAAGTGCAACCTGTGGTGTGTTGATAAGATAAGGATTTTCTATTTCTTTTTTTAAAAATCATGTAATTGGTTAAAAATTTACTTTTAAAAAAAATTTTGGTTTTTTGAAAAAGAGTATAGCAGAGAAGTATTAGAAATTATTTAACTCATAAGTTTATATAAAGTAATTAACTAAGTGGAGATGGCTGGACAGGTGCTGTGCTATGGGAGCTGGCTGATCCCATTGTGAACGGCAGTGACCACATCTGCAGCAAGTGTTGGCTGCTGGAAGAACTTCGGATCAGAGTTGATGATCTGAAATCTGAGCTTCAAACACTGTGGCACATCTGAGAAGGGGAAAAATAGAGTTACCTGGACACTGTTTCAGGAGGCTGTCATAGGTGGTAGATTAAGTCATTCAAATTCAGTCAGTGATCAGGGGCAACAGGGTGTATTTGCAAATGAGGCAGGTAGGAAGATTCTGAGTTCAGGAATGGAGGAGTCTCAGTTTTTGATCTTTCTTTTTAAGATTAGATTCCCTACAGTATGGAAACAGGCCCTTTGGCCCAACAAGTCCACACCGACCCTCTGAAGAGTAACCCACCCAGACCCATTCCCCAACCCGATATTTACCCTGGACTAATGCACCTAACACTATGGGCAATTTATCATGGCCAATTCACCTGACCTGCACATCTTCGGATTGTAGGAGGAAACCCAGGCAGACATGGGGAGAATGTGCAAACTCCACACAGACAGTTGCCAGAGGCTGGGACCCTGGCACTGTGAGGCAGCAGCATTAACCACTGAGCCACTGTGCTGTCCTTATCCAACAGGTAGGAGATGTTCGCTTCCTATATGGATGAGGAAAAGGTCTGCATGCAGGATGAACTAGCTGATCACAGCACCATGGTGCAGGAGGCCATTCAAGAGGCAGAGGGAGCAAAAAGACAAATGATGGTTACAGGGGATTCTATAATTAGGGGGATAGATGGTATCCTTTGCAAGCCGGATCAGGAGTCCCACATGGTGTGTTGCCTGCCCAATGCCAGGGTGCAGGACATCTCTGACTGGCTTGAAAAGGTATTGGTGCTGGAGGGGGAGAATCCAGTTGTTGTGGCCCACATTGGGACTAACAACCTAGGCAAAGCAAGAATGGAGGACCCGTTTGTGGAGTATCAAGCACTAGCTACGAAATTAAGGAACAGGTCCACAAGGGTTGTAATCTCTGGATTACTGCTGAGCTACATTCAAATTAGCTTAGGGATAAGAAAGTTAGGGAAGTAAACACGTGGCTAAGGGAATGGTGTGGGAAAGAAGGGTTCATGGGGCATTGGCATCAGAAGGGATTGGTACCAATGGGACGGTCTCCACCTGAACCAATCCAAACCAGTGTTCTAGCAAAAAGGATAAATAGGGTGATCACAAGGAGTTTAAAACTAGTGAGTCAGGAGAAGGGAAGGGAAAACAACAGGAATTATGATGGTAAATAGAAAGGTAAACAGCAGGTTAGCATGTGTTCCAGGCAGACAAAGAAAGAAGCAAAAAGGAAGGATAACTCAGGAGATATTATTAGAGATGTCGGAAATCATGAGGTAAGAAAGTTAGCATAAAGGCACTTTACCTGAATACTCATAGCATTCGTAACAAGGCTGGCGAGTTCACGGCACAAATCATTGCGAATGAATATGATTCATTAGCCATTACAGAGACATGGTTATAGGATGGTCACAACTAAGAGTTAAACATCCAGGGGTATCAGACTATTCGGAAAGACAGACAGAAAGGTAAGGGAGATGACATAACTCTGATATTCAAGGATGACATCAGGGCTGTGCTGAGAGATGATCTCGGTTCTATGGAGAATAAAGTTGAATCCATTTGGGTAGAAATTAGAAATTCTAAGAAGAAGTAGTCCCTGATAAGCATAGTCTATAGGCCACCAAATAATAACATCACATTGGGGTGGGCAATAAACAAATAAATAACTAAGTCCTGTAAAGATGGTACGGCTATTATCGTGGGGATTTTAATCTACATGTAGATTGGTCGAATCAGCTTGGCCAGGGTAGCCTTAAGAAGGAGTTCAAGTGTATCCACAAAAGCTTTCTTGAACAGTATGTAATGGAATCAACGAGGGAGCAAGTTATCTTAGATCTGGTCCTGAGTAATGAGACAGGAATAATTCATGACCTCACAGTTAGGGATCCTCTTGGAAGGAGTGATCACAGTAAGGTTGAATTTAGAATACAGATGGAGAGTGTGATGATAAAATCCAATACCAGGATCCTGTACTTAAACAAGGGAGACTCCAATAGGATGAGGGAGGACTTGGCTAAAGTAGCTTGGAAACAAAGACTTTATGGTGGGACAGTTGACTTCCAAAGTCATTTTTCAAAGTGCCCAGCAAACGTATATTCCAGTGAAAAGAAAGGATTGTAAAAAAAGGAGCAATCTGCCATGGGGTGTCTAAGGAATTAAGGGAGACTATCAAATTGAAAGAGAAGGCATATAAAGTGGCCAATAGTAGCATGAAACTAGAAGACTGGGAAAACTTTAAAGGTCAATAAAAAGCCACAAAAAACACTATAAAGAAAAGGAAATAGAACATGAGAAAAAACTAGCACAGAATATAAAGACAGATAGCAAACTTTTCTATACAAATATAAAACTAAAAGAGTGGCTAAAGTAAACGCCGGCCCTTTAGAAGATGAGATGGGGCATTGAGTTATGGGATATGATGAAATGGCCGAGGCATTGAATAGGTATTTTGTATCGGTCTTCACAGTGAAGGACACTAATAACATGCCAGTAATCGACAAAGTGACGAAGTTAGGTGAGGACCTGGAATCAATCATTATTACGGAAGCGTTAGTGTTGGGCAAACTAATGGAGCTAAGGAGAGACAAGTCTCCTGGCCCTGATGGAATGCATCCCAGGGAGAAATAGCAAGTACACTGGTGGCAATTTTTCAAAATTCACTGGACTCTGGGGCAGTTCCAGCAGATTGGAAAACAGTGATGCCACTGTTTAAAAAGAGGGGTAGACAAAAGATGGGGAATTATAGACCGGTTAATTCAACCTCTGTAATGGGCAAGATGTTTGCATCTATTATCAAGGAAGAAATAAAAAGGCATCTCAATAAAAATTGTCTCATTAGACAGACGCAGCATGGGTTCATGAAGGGCAGGTCATGCTTAACAAATTCTATTTTGGAATTCAATGAAGACATCACAAGCAAGGTGGACAACAGGGACCCAGTGGATGTGGTGTACTTAGATTTCCGAAAGGCAATCGACAAGGTGCCGCACAAGAGACTGCTGCATAAAAGGAGGATGCATGGTGTTACAGGTAAAGTATTAGCATGGATTGAGGATTGGTTGACTAACAGGAAGCAAAAAGTGGGGATAAATGAGTGCTGTTCTGGTTGGCAATCGCTGACAAGTGGTGTGCCTCAGGGATCAGTGTTGGGGCCACAATTATTCATTGGGTATCCAACGAACACAGTCCGCTGATTTCTCAATGACAAACCCAAACAATGAGACAAAACACGCCCAGAAACTCTAGCCACTCTCCCCTACATCAAAGACATCTCGGAAATGACTGCCAGACTACTCAGACCCCTCGGCATCATGGTAGCCCACAAACCCAACAAAACCGCAGCTAATGAACTTGGAAGACCCTATACAGACAACAAGCAAAACAAATGTCATTTACAAAATACCTTGTGAGAACTGTAACAAACACTACATTGGACAAACAGGAAGAAAACTAGCCACCAGGATACATGAACACCAACTAGCCACAAAAAGACCAGACCCACTCTCACTAATATCCTTACATACAGATGAGGAAGGATACCATTTCAACTGGAATCAGCCAAACAGAGACACGCACGAAAATTCCTAGAAGCATGGCGTTCTAACCGGAACTCTATCAACAAACACATTGACTTGAGCACCATTTACCATCCCCTGAGAAAAAGAACAGGAAATGGCATTACCATAGGGAGTCATGTCACCACAGGGATTGACATTACAAACCCTAGAAAACTCAAACACATAAATAGAAACCGGGCTATCCTATCAGTTCTTCATCCGGAGGCTCACTGAAGATGTTATCCAGTATGGTGACGAAACGTCTGAAAATGAACCTTCCAGCTTAGTGAGCAAACCTACATCCAGAACCTCAACCTGAGCTACAAATCTTCTCAAATCTCACTAGCATTATTCACAATTTATGTAGATGATTTGGAGTTGGGGTCTACGTGTAGTATGTCAAGGTTTACAGATGACTCTAAGACGAGTGGCAGAGCGAAGTGTGTAGAGGACTGTAAAACTTTGCAGAGGAACACAGATACTTTGAGTGAGTGGGCAAAGGTCTGGCAGATGGAATACTATGTTAATAAACGTGAAATCACCCATTTCAGTCGGAGTAACGGTAAAAAGGATTATTACTTGAATGGTAAAAGATTGCAGCATGCTGCTGTGCAGAAGGACCTGGGTGTTCTTGTGCATGAATCACAGAAGGTTGGTCTGCAGGTACAACAAGTAATTAGGAAGGCAAATAGAATTTTGTCCTTCATTACTAAAGCAACTGAGTTATAAAACAGGGAGGTTATGTTGCAGCTGTACAAGGTGCTGGTGAGGCCACACCTGGAGTACTGTGTGCTGTTTTGATCACCTTACTTGAGAAAGGATGTACTGGCACTGGAGGGGGTGCAGAGGAGGTTCACTAGGTTGATTCCAGAGTTGAGGGGGAAGCTGAGGAGACTGGGATTATACTCATTGGAATTCAGCAAGATTAGGGGGAGCAGATTTAGGACAGAATTGAGAAGGAACGTCTTCACCCAGAGGGTTGTAAATCGATGGAATTCCCTGCCCAGTGAAGTAGTGGATGCTACTTCAGTAAACGCCAAGATCGATTTATTTTTGAAAAATAAAGGAATTGAGGGTTCTGGTGAGAGGGTGGGTAAGTAGAGCTGATGCCACTAGAAGATCAGTCATAATGTTATGGACTGGCAGAACAGGCTCGAAGGCCGGATGGTCTGCTCCTGCTCCAGGCTCTTGCGGTCTAACCAAAGTCTTATAAAGCTGCAACATGACATCCTGACTCCTGTACTCAATTCCCCGACCAATAAAAGTAAGCATGCCATGTCTTCTTTACCACCCTATGTACTTGCGTGGCCACTTTCAGGGAGCTATGGACTTGAACCCCAAGATCCCTCTGTACATCAATGCTGTTGCTGATCCTACCATTAACTGTATACTTTTCCTTAATATTTGAAATCCCAAAGTGCAGCACCTCACACTTACCCGGATAAAACTCCATCTGCCATTTCTCCGCCCATATCTGCAACTGATCTGTATACCACTATCCTTTGACAACCCTCGACACGATCCACAACTCCACCCATTTTTGTGTCATCTGCAAACTTAGTAATCCACCCATCTACATTTTCATCCAACTATCATGTGATATTTATGCTAGCTCCACTAACACAAAAATGAGACGTGGGTACATAGTAGTGAAGAAATCTATTAAGTTTTGTTTCAGCTCCTGTATCTAATAATCACAGGCTCAAGCCAAGCAATTGAGATGTAAAGTGTACCAGTGTGGTATGCTGCAAGAGGACAGAGCTCAGTCAGGTAGAGAATGAGATTTTTACACCATCAGCACCACCATGTGCTGTGATATCATGATGGTATAATGATCACCACCCTTAAAGCTACACAGTATACAAGCTGTGAGATGGAACACAACTCGAACTGCTTCCACTCCACAGTTACTGATGGGGAATCAGCAGTAGAAGCACCAGAGAAGGAGCCTGTGATTGGAAGTGCAGCTGCTCAGAGATCATCTCCATTCTCTTCGAGTGGTAGTTTCCATGATGGAATTTTCTTGGATATTCTGTAGTTTTTGGGGTGAAATCCCCTGCATCCACCATTTTGATTGCAACATTGGATGGTTAACATGAATCAGCAACACATGTTTCCCTGAGGTGATAGATGGAGCATAAAACTGAAGTTTAGAGAAACATCCTGACATTGTAACTGGAATTAGCAGTGAGGCGGCTGTATCATACTTACTGCCCCTTTGATAGCAGCTTCAATGGATGCTTTGGGCATGTTCTTGGCTCGACACTGCTCAATGACATTGGCCAGCTGTGTGTTAAACTCAGGGTCTGGGCCTCCCTCTGCAAAGAAAATCACAACAAAACTGATCTGTACATAGCATCTTCAGCATGGAGACTGGAGTGACTCTAGCTCATTACCATGAGTCAATACCGCATGTTCAAATTAGTAAAACATGTTGGACTCAAATAGTTTTCAATTCAATCATTAGCTCTAATCTACTCCTGCCATTTCCAGTCCTATATCACTTCCCATCTGACTCCAACCCTTTGTGCATTACTCTCTACCATAAAGCAACAGCCTTCAGTAAGTTCAGTCCTTGGAATTCCACTCCTAAGCTCCCACAGCTCCCTCGCTCTTCAACTTTAAGAATATCTATTCAACCAAGCTTCCAGTCTTACTCCTGCAGCTCTCTTGTTCTGGCAAGCCTTCCTCACACTGGACCACCTTGCTCAATTATCCATTCACATGAATGTCACAATATAAATACACCTGGGACACCGAGTACAAGGTTTTAAAACTGAACTCCAAAAGGAAGAATGCTGGCAATTCAACGACACAGTTGTGCGGGTGGGAATGTATGGGGGGTGGTGGGGGATTGGGGTTGGACTGTGTGTTTGGATAATCCAGATCTCTCTACATGATCATGAAGCATTGGTCACCTTTGACACAGACTTTCCAGTTGTGTAATTCTCCTCAATGAGTTTATAACTGCCAATAAGCCACTGCATCAATTGTGCTTCAGCCACCAAAAGGCAGGGGGAGAAAAGTAAAAAGCAAATGCAATTGGGATAAAAACGAACTGGGGCTGCAGGTATAGCACCCATATTACCTCTCACTGCAAAGCGAAGCATTATCGAGAACTTAGCAAACATCCGACTCCTCTCAGCATCCTTCGGCCCTTTGACATGCTTCACCTTTGACCATTTGTTGTGCCCTGCGCAAGTAGCAGCAGACGTGTGGATCTCGGCACATTGTGACAAGGAATGATGCTGGCCGCTTGCCTGGTTGGACGAGGGAATGCACACGGGCAGTACAACTCTGGGTTTTGGCAGCAACTTGGCTGACCATCTCAGTGAGAATAGAAGACATCGTCTGTTCCATGAGCAAACATTTCGAAATGTGGCAACTGTAGCCATAGTTTTGTTCCTGTTAATCACCTGTAAAAGGGAAGGTGATGCTGTTATCGTCAACACAGTAAAATGTTTACTAGCCTGGAAAAACTGGAATTACATACAATTTACTGCACTCACAAAGGTCATTCAAACCAACTATTGATGTTTCTGCTTCACCACAAGCCTCTTCCACCTACCTTCATCAAACCCCATCTTCTCTCATGTGCATCTATACTAATCACCTGAACCACACCCTACAAACTGGAGTTCCTTATTCTCACCACTTTCTGAATAAATATTTTTTTCTTAAATTAGATTTATTAACTAACTTATCCATCAGGCTCTTTTTTTGGACTGCCTACAAATGGAAATGTTTTATCTGCGCCTATCCAATCAAATCTTCCACGAATTAAAGAACTTGGTGTGATGCATCCTTCCCCTTTTCAGTCTTTTGTCTTTCCTGATAGATGTAGCCTCCATTATGGCACCTGCCTTGTAATTTTGTTTTGCACTTTCAGTGGCTCCTCTGTATGCTTTCTGGAGTCTAGACCTCTGCAAGTACTCTGATCCAACTAAGTTTAACATAATGCTCTTGTTTTCAATTCTGTTCTTCCAGGAATGTATTTTTATAGACTTTCAACTCGTGTTGTCACAAATCAGTGAAAGTAGCAAAATGGAGGGCAACATAAAGATTTTGGCATGGATGAAGCAAAGTGTTTGCAGACTGGCTACAGTGGACACGTGAGGATAGCATCTGTATTAGACTGTTTTGATTTTCTTGTTCATTTTGTGCTCAATCTTCTGAATTCTCATCCTTGATTTGAAATCCCTTAGTATCTCTAATCTCCTTCAGTCCCACAAACCTCCAAGATATCTGCAGTCATTCAATTTGGGGTGTTTGTAAATTAACAATTATAATGGCTCACCCATC
>NC_057742.1:41883003-41885012 GCF_004010195.1 Chiloscyllium plagiosum
ACTTTGTATAGATATTTTTCTTCCACTTTTTGTAGTCCATGGGTGCTGCAGTGTGATGTCGCTCGCTGAAATAATATGTTGATACAGCTCGGTTTGTGGGCGTTTGGATGATTGCTTCTGAAGTTCGGCATTTCTCATTCCAATTCCTCAGAAACAAACCCAAACAAGCAGGCAGATCCCAACCAAAACTATCCAAGATGTCACGGACTACTCAGACCCTTTGGCATCATGGTAGCCCACAAACCTCCCAACACACTTAAACAGCAACTAATGAAACGAAAGGATCGAAGAGATGCCACCAGGCAATCTAACATCATTTAGAAGATATCGTGCAAGAACTGTAAAAAACATTACATCAGACACACAAGCATGAAACTTGCCACCAGGATGCTTGAACACTAACTTGCCACCAAAAGACGACACATTATCACTAGTTTCCATAAATACAGACAAAGAAGGACACCACTTTGTTTCATCTGACCTAGGATGTGTGTGTTGTCCCAGTCAAAGAGACAGATGAGAATTCTTATAGGCATGGCATTCTAACCAGAACTCCATCAATTCTCATCTGTCTCTTTGACTGGGACAACACACACATCCTAGGTCAGATGAAACAAAGTGGTGTCCTTCTTTGTCTGTATTTATGGAAACTAGTGATAATTCTATCTGCCTTCCCTTGAAAAAAAACAACTGGAAATGACATTACCCAACTTAACAAAAGACCCAGAAATAGAGGCAGGACAAACCACCAGTGCTTCACTGTACACCATCCGCCCTCGGGTGGAGACATGCCCAGTACCACAGGCCCCGCCCTCGGGTGGAGACACGCCTATGTACCACAGGCCCCGCCCTCGGGTGGAGACATGCCCATGTACCACAGGCCCCGCCCTCGGGTGGAGACACGCCCATGTACCACAGGCCCCGCCCTCGGGTGGAGCTGTAACTTTAACCGCTGGATGCAGTATCCATCAGGGAATGAGCCACCCTCATCGTTCCGCTATTGAAAATATATGGCAGTGTGAGGGTTTAAGTCACAGTCAACTCAGCCCTGAGTATGGAACAATACCCACTTGCACACACAGAAGACCTGAACAGCAGATTGGCGTGTGAAACTCTCAGAACAGGATTTGTTGCCGGTCTGATTGTAGAAGGTGGTGAGGGTGGAATCCCAGTCACCACTGACACATGGGACTGTTCACGACATGTGACTTTGTTTCAGCATCATTGCAGAACCAGCTGTATTCCAGACGGCCATGGATGAAATTTGGACTGGATTGCCAGCTGTCCAGTGAATGATATCTGGAATGATATTTTGGTTACTGGATTGTCTGAAGAGAAGCATTTGGAGAATCTAGAAGAATTTGTGTTGCAGACATTTCGTCCCCTGTCTAGGTGACATCCTCAGTGCTTGGGAGCCTCCTGTGAAGCGCTTCTGTGATGTTTCCTCCGGCATTTATAGTGGTTTGTCTCTGCCGCTTCCGGTTGTCAGTTCCAGCTGTCCGCTGCAGTGGCCGGTATATTGGGTCGATGTGTTTATTGATGGAGTTTGTGGATGAGTGCCATGCCTGCCTCTATTTCTGGGTCTTTTTTTAAGTTGGGTGATGTCATTTCCAGTTATTTTTTTCAAGGGAAGGCAGATAGAATTCCCTGGCTGTTCTCTGTTTGGCTTGTCCTATAATAGTAGTGTTGTCCCAGTCGAACTCATGTTGCTTGTCATCTGAGTGTGTGGCTACTAAGGATAGCTGGTCGTGTCGTTTCGTGGCTAGTTGGTGTTCATGGATGTGGATCGTTAGCTGTCTTCCTGCTTGTTCTATGTAGTGTTTTGTGTAGTCCTTGCATGGGATTTTGTACACTACATTGGTTTTGCTCATCCTGGGTATCGGGTCCTTCGTTCTGGTGAGTTGTTGTGTGAGAGTGGCTGTTGGTTTGTGTGCTGTTATGAGTCCTAGTGGTCACAGAAGTCTGGCTGTCAGTTCAGAAATGTTCTTGATGTATGGTAACGTGGCTAG